>NW_007260596.1:418559-498043 GCF_000164805.1 Carlito syrichta
CTTCCAAGTAGCCAGAATTACAGGCGCGCGCTACCACGCCCGACTGATTTTTTGATTTATTGTAGAGATGAGGTCTTGCTGCCCAGGCGGATCTCGAACCCTCGGGTTTAGGCAATCCACTCACCTCAGCCTCCCAAAGGGGCGGGATTACAGGCTGAGCCACCGAGCCGGCTCTCCTTTCTTAATGAGATCAAGGTCACTTGTCAAGAGTATCTTCTTTTTTTGTTTGTTTTTTGTTTTGTTTTGTTTGAGTTGGAGTCTCACTCTGTCACCCAGACTGGAGTGCAGCGGCCGCTCCCGGCCACCGCAGCCTCGACCTGCTGGACTCCGGCGATCCTTCCGGCTCAGCCTTCCAAGTAGCAGGAACTACAGGCGCGCGCTACCACACCCGGCTAATTTTTTTGATTTATTGTAGAGATGAGGTCTCGCCTGCCCAGGCAGGTCTCGAACCTGCGGGCTCAGGCAATCCACTCACCTCAGCCTCCCAAAGGCGTGGGATGACAGGCTGAGCCACCGAGCCCGGCTAAGAGTATCTTCAATGTCCCTCTCTTCATCTCAATTTCTCCACCTCTGCATCTCTTCCTGTTTCTTCACTTTGGCATTAGAGTAGGACATGACCTTGCTTTTATCAGTTGGAATGATTTCAGCGTGTCTCTAAATGAGGAAATGTATTACCTCACATAACAGGAAGTTCAGTGATAGCGAAGCCTCCAGGCAAAGTATGATCAGGGCTCTAGTTGCTTTTCTCTGAGATTCTGTGAGTGCTCTCAGTGACTTAAAAGCACCAGGGCAAGGCAGAGATTGTATTTAGGAGGGCAAGGAAAAAGAAGGAATGCAATCGTATCAAAGAGTAAGCAAGTTACATTCATGATATCTCATTTCTTTAAGCTGGGTTGTGGGTACTTGGGTATATATTATTTTCGTTTTGCCATTTTTGTTAAAAGAAACATGAGATGTAAATACATTAATAAAATGAGCATTCATAACCACACCTACCTTAAGAGTACCACTGAAATCCCTTGTGCTTTTCTTCTCATTCACATTTTCTATCCAAAATCCTAGAGGGAATTACTCTACTGAAGTATGTGGGTGTTTGAATTCTATACAAATGTATCACTTATGTCTTTGAGTCTTCCATGGTATTTTTAGATTCATTATGCTAATGAGCATAGGGACAGTTCATTTATTTTTCAGCACTAACTAGTATTTTATCATGCAAATTCACAGCAACTGGGCACCGCAAGAAATGTTAAGAAGACACCACATCTGTGAAGTGGGAGATTTGGGGTTTATCTATGAAGACTGCCAGAGCTCATGAAGAAGTTTTCAAATCTGACAAGTTGATGAAACTTGAGTTTATGGAACATATATTAGTAGTCTATGCTGCGCAATGAATCACTACAAACTTAGTGGCTAAAAACAACACACAAGTATTATCTCACATTTCTATGGCTCAAAAGTAAGGGCAGAGCTTAGTTGAGTTCTCTGCTGAGATTCTCACACGGCTACAGTTAGCATGTTAGCCAGGGCTGAGTTCTCATTTGGAGGCTGAACAGAGAAAATATCATCTTCCAGGCTCCCTCAGGTTGTTGGGAAGATTCACTTTTTTATGGTTGAGGGACTTATAGAAGTTTGCTTCTTCAAAGTCAGCAACAGACAGACAGCATGCCACTCTAGAGTCAGCTGCCTATCAAGAAGGCATCATACTTAACATAATCACAGATGTGATAGCTCACCGTCAGTGCTATATTCTATTACTTGATAGGAAGTTTCAGGATCTACCCACACTCAAGAGAAGGGGATTACATAAGGGAATGAATTAATACCATGAGACAAGGATCATAGGGGCCATTTTTTTATTTTTTTTGAGTTGGAGTCTCACTCCGTCGCCCAGACTGGAGTGCAGTGGCCGCTTCTAGCCACCGCAGCCTCGACCTGCTGGGCTCAGGCAATCCTTCCGCCTCCGCCTTACCAGTAGCCGGAATTACAGGCGTGCGCTACCACACCTGGCTGATTTTTTGATTTATTGTAGAGATGAGGTCTCGCTGCCCGGGCGGGTCTCGAACCTGCGGGCTCAGGCAATCCACTCACCTCAGCTTCCCAAAGGCGCCGGATTACAGGCTGAGCCACCGGGCTCGGCTCATAGGGGCCATTTTAACACGTCTACCCCAGAGTAGTCTTCAAAGTTGTTGCATCTGACAAACTATACTACCAACTAAAAATAACTGCTTCTCCTTCACTTCGGATTTTTTTTTCATGGCCAAACTATACATCAGAACTAGAAACGTGATCAAAAACACAATTTCCTCACTTAACGTGGAGTAATGATATTAAAACTGTTAAAGTGACACTACAGTAATTTTTGACATAAAGGTCTTACACATCATTCAGCAGAATTATATTCAAGTATTTTAAATTGAATTTTCTGTTAGCTTCTATTATAGATATATAATCAATTTTTGAATACTGCTCTTAAATCTAAGTTATCTACACAAACGCTCTCAATAAATTTTCTGTACTTTCAAATTTTGCTTAAATAATATGCTCTAGGAATGATATCTGTTTCTTCCTTTCTCATTTTTATTATTTTTGATTCTTTTTTGTCTTATTGTTCTGTCCAGAATCTTTGATACAGAATTTATTGAAATTGGTATTAGTTGATATCTTTATCTCATTTCAGAGTTTAAAAGGAATGCTTTTAATTTGGGGGGAGATGTTTGTTAGATACCTTTTTCAGGTGAAAAATATTCCTGCTATTTCCAGTTTGCTAAGGATTGTTTGTGTAAATATGCTTTAATTGTATTAAGTGATTTTTCTGTATGTGTTTACATAATGACTTATAATAATATTTTTTTAATGTCGATCCAAACTCATTTCTGGAATGTTCCTAAATTATGTAATTCACCTATGAATCTGCTTTGATAATAATTTTGAAGACTTGTTATTTATATTTTTTTAACTTTAAAATATTTTTTTATTTTAAAATTGTGGGATACATTTCAGGGTTAGGTATACAAATACTCACTGTGCAGATACCCTTGTTGATGAGGTGTGCCCCCCTTCCCCAGACAGATTTCCACTACTGTCAATCCCTCCTCCCCACCTCCCTTCCCCTCCGCAGTTTCCCGCTACTGTCAATCCTTTTCTTGTAGTATTACGATGGTTGTGCAAAGTCCACTTATGAGTGAGAGCATGGGATACTCAGTTCTTTGTTTCTGTGAAAGATCACTCGGTGTTATGGACTCTAATTCCATCCAGGTTGCTGCAAAGTTCATGATTTTGTTTTTCTTTATGGCTTAGGTAATATTCCATCGTGTATATGTACCACATTTTTTTTAATCCAGTCCTCTTTTGATCGGCAGCACGGTTGGTTCCATGTTCTTGCTATTGTGAGCAATGCTGCAATAAACATACGTGTGCAGGTATCTTTTTTATAGAGTGATTTGAATTCTTCTGGGTATATGGAAGGTCAACTTTTAGAACTTGTAGGAATAGCCACACAGTTTTCCACAGAGGCTGTACTAGTTTGCACTCCCACCAACAGTGTAGACGTGTTCCCTTTTCGCCACATCCTCTCCAGCATCTGTTATTTTTTTAGTTATTGATGATGGCCATTCTGACAGGAGTTAGGTGGTATCTCAGTGTAGTTTTAATTTGCATCTCCTTGATGACTAGTGAGGCTGAACATTTTTTCATGTATCTGTTAGCTGCTCATATGTCTTCTTTTGAGAACTTTCTATTCATATATTTTGCCCACTTTGTAATGGGGCTGTTTGTTTTTTTCTTTTCAGCACGTTTGAGTTTCTTGTAGATCCTAGATGTTAGGCCTTTATCATACGTGGAATTGGCAAATATTTTTTCCAAATCTGTGTACTGTCTCCCTGCTCTCTTGATGGTTTCTTTGGCTTTGCAGAAGCTTTTCAGTTTGATGAGGCCGCACATGACTATCTTACCTCTTATGGCATGGGCACTTCAGGTTTTGATCAGGAATTGGTTGCCAGTTCCAATTTCTGTAAGAGTGTCTCCTGCATTTTCTAAGGTTCTTATAGTTTGCGGTTTTACGTTTAGCTCTCTGATTCATTTAGAGTTGATTTTTGTGTATAGGGATAGGTAGGGGTCCTGTTTCAATCTTCTGCATGTGGACAGCCAGTTTTCCCAGCACTATTTACTGAACAGGTTCTCGTCTCCCCAGTAGTTGGAGGTGGAGGCTTTGTCGAAGATGAGTTGGTTGATAAATTGAGATTTTTGCTTCTGGAATCTCAATTCTATTCCATTGATCTATATGCTTGTTCTTGTGCCAATACCAAGTTGTTTTGATTATTGTAGCATTATAATAAAGTTTAAAGTCTAGGAGTGTGATACCACCTGCTTTGTTTTGTTTTTGTTTTTTGCTGAGGATTGTTTTGACTATTCTTGGCCTTTTATGTTTCCATATGAATTCCTGTATTGTCATTTTTTGGTCTGAGAAGAATGTTCCTGGTAATTTGATGGGTATTGCATTAAATCTGTAGATTGCCTTAGGTGGAATGGACATCTTAATGATGTTGATTCTTCCAATTCATGAGCATGGAATATTTTTCCACTTGCTTGTGTCATCTTTGATTTCTTTGAGCAGTGTTCTGTAGTTTTCATTGTAAAGGTCTTTCACATCTCTGGTTAGGAAGATGCCAAGTTATTTCATTTTGGGGGGTGGCTATTGTGAACGGAATTGTGCTTTTTATTTGGGTTTCTGTTTGTTTATTATTGGTGTATAGATTGGAAGACTTGTTATCTGCATTGATAAGTGAGTTATTCTAATTTCCCTCTGTGGTAATTTTCTGTTGATATCAAGCTTATATTAGCTCATAAAATGAGCTAGGGAGTAAAACCCACTGGGTATTTTTTCCCCTTGGATAAAAGTTTAAGACAGGAATTAGCTATTTCTTAAATACTTTTTAGAGCCTAGAAAAGTCATCTGGGCTTGAACTTTTCTTTGTGGGAAGATTTTTAAGCTACAGATTTAATTTCTCTAATTGTTATAAGGCCACTCAGATGTTGCATTTAATTTTGAGTCTACTTGGTTATATGTGCTTTTATTGGTTCAGCAAATGATTTCTCTTATTATATTTTTAATGTCTGATGCCTTTATAGTTATGTTCCTTTACCCATTTTTAAAATTATTGAAGTTTTCCTTCTCTAAGTACCTCCATTGATCCTGCTAGAAGAATAAATGCTGGTCTTCTAAAAGAATTAACTTCCAGTGTTGTCTGCATGTCTTCCAGGAAAATGACTTTGCGGGAGGAAAAAAAAAGAATTGACTTCTAACTTTGTTGATTTTCTCAGCTATATGTTGAGTTTCTATTTCATTTAATTTTGTTTTATTTTTATTTCTTTGAGATTGTTATGCTGTTCTTTTCATAACTTCAATTGGATGACTTATTAGAGATAAGTATTCTTTCTCTAGAGATAAGCATTCAAGACTATAATGTCCATGCTATAGCTGTAGCCCACAGTTTTTTCTGTAGTCTTCTATTATTCATGTAATATTTATCCTATAATTTCTACTATAATTTCTTCTAAAATCCATGAAATATTTGAAAGTGTATTATAAATTTTCAAAATTATACGGTTTTAAAAAATTATTATTTATATCAATTCTAAATTTAGTTGTGGTCTGACATATATATTTTAATGGAGTTTACACTTTAGAGGAGTTTTAGTTTCACAGCACAACTGAGCAGAAAGTACAGAGACTTCCCATATATATTCTGCCTCCACATATGCACAGCCTTCCCAAAAACCAACATCCCCCACCAGAGTGGAAAATTTATAACAACTGATGAACCTGTATTATTAGCATTATCATCCAAAGTCCAGAGTGTGCATTACCCACTCTGCCTAGTCTGAGATAAGGTACTCTTATGGATGTTGTGTGTCCCTCCACACCCCTTTCTTGGTGTTGCACATTCTATAGGTTTGGACAAATTGATGTATCCACCATTGTTGTGTCATACAGAGTAGTTTCACTGCCTGAGAATCCTCTGTGATCCACTGATTCACCTCCCTCTCCCCTCCACCTCTAGCAATCACTGATCTTTTTACTATCTTCAAGATTTTCCCATTTCCAGAATGTCATATAGTTAGAATCATACAGATTGGTTTCTTTGAGTTAGTAATGTGCATTTACATTTCCTTCACGTCTTTTCATGGCTTGGTAGCTTACTTCCTTTTAGTGCTGAATAATATTCCATTGTCTGGATGTACCACAGTTTATTTATCAATTCAGCAACTGAAGAATATCTTGATTACTTCCAAGTCTTGACAATTATGAATAAAGTTGCTATACGAATTTATATATATGGAACCAACTGTGTTGGTTCCATATATTCACTATTATGAATAGTGCTGCAATAAACATGCATGTGCAGGTATCTTTATTTTGTAGAATGATTTGCATTCCTCTGGGTATATTCCCAGTAGGAGGACGGCTGGGTCATATGGAAGGTCAATTTCTAGTTCCTTTAGAAATCACCACACTGTTTTCCAGAGAGGTTGAACTAGTTTGCATTCTCACCAGCAATATAGAAGCGTTCCCTTTTCTCATCATCCTTACCAGCATCTGTTGTTTTTTTATTTTATTAGCGGTGGCTGTTCTAACTGGGGTTAGGTAAAATCTCAATGTGGTTTCAATTTGCATTTCTCTGATGATTAGTGAGGCTGAGCACTTTTTCATGTGTCTGTAGACTGCTCATATATCTTCTTTTGAGAAATGTCTATTCATGTCGTTTGCCTACTTTTTAATGGAACTGTTTTGTTTTGTTTTTCCTTTCAGCATGTTTGAGCTCCTTGTAGACCCTGGATGTTGGGCCTTTGTCAGATATACAGTTGGCAAATATTTTTTCTCATTCTGTGGGCTGTCTCCCCACTCTCTTTATGGTTTCTTTTGCTTTGTAGAAGCTTTTCAGTTTAATGAGGTCTCACTTGTCTATCTTATCTCTTACAGCATGGACTCCTGGGGTTTTGATCAGGAATGTGTTGCCTACTCTGATTTCTGTAAGGGTGTCTCCTGCGTTTTCTAAGATTCTTATAGTTTGAACTTCTATGTTTAGGTCTTTGATCCATTTAGAGTTGATTTTTGTGTGTGGTGGTAAGTAGGGGTCCTGTTTCAATTATCTCATGTAGTCAGCCAGTTTTCCTAGCATTATTTATTGAATAGGTTCTCCTTTCCCCAGTAGTTGTTGATGGGGGCTTTGTTGAAGATGAGTTGGCTAAGAAATTGAGATTGTGCTTCTGGAATCTCTGTCCTGTTCCATTGGTCCATATGCCTGTTCTTGTACCAATACCAGGTTGTTTTGATAGTTGTAGCCTTATAGTAAAGTTTAAAATCTGGAAGTGTGATACCTCCTGCTTTGTTTCTTTTGCTAAGGATTGTGTGTATCTTCTTTAGTGATGTGTCTGTTAAGGTCATTGACTACTTTTAAATCATGTTTTTTATTTTTGTGTGGTTAAGTTGTAAGAGTTCTTTGTATATTTTAGATAACTGTCCTTTACTAGATACACCTTTAGCAAATATTTTCTCCTGTCTATGACTTGTCGCAGAGAAGAATTTTTTTTTTTTTTGAGTTGGAATCTCACTCTGTCGTCCAGATTGGAGTGCAGTGACCGCTTACGGCCACCGCAGCCTCGACCTGCTGGGCTCCAGCGATCCTTCTGCCTCAGCATTCCAAGTAGCTGGAACTACAGGCACGCGCGACCACACCCAGCTAATTTTTGATTTATGGTAGAGATGAGGTCTCCCCAAGTTGCCCAGGCGGGTCTCAAACCCGCAGGCTTAGGCAATCCACTCACCTCAACCTCCCAAAGCACGGGATTACAGGCTGAGCCACCGAGCCTGGCTCAGAGAAGAAATTTTTAATTTTAATGAAGCCCAGTTTATCAATTCCTTCTTTTATGGATCATGTCTTTGATGTTGTATCTAGAAAGTCATGGTCAAATTCGAAGGCACCTGGATTTCTCTTGTGCAATCTTCTAAGAGTGTTATACTTTTCAGTTTTTACATTTAGGTCAACAATATATTGTGAGTTAAATTTTGTACAAGGTATAAGATCTATTTCTAGATTCTCTTTTTCTTTTTTTGCATGTGACTGTCCAGTTGATCCAACACTATTTGTTGAAAAGACAATCTTTGCTCCATTGGGTTGCCATTGCTCATTTGTCAAAGTCAGTTGACTATATTTATGTGGGTCTGTTTTTGTGCTTTCTATTCTGTTCCACTGATGAGCTTCTCTATTAGTTTAATGATACCAAACTGTCTTGATTACTATAGCTTTGTAGTAAGTCTTGATGATAGTTGGTGTCAGTCCTCCAATTTTGGTTTTCTTTTTCAATATTGTGTTGGCTATTCTGAGTATTTCCACATAAACTTCAGAATCATTTTGTCAATATCCACGAAATATCTTTTGAGGATTTTGATTAAGAATATGTTGAATGTGTAAATCAAGTTGGCAAGAACTGGCATCTTGACAATATTGAGTGTTCCAATCACAAACATGGAATACCTCTCCCTTTATTTAGTTGTTTGATCTTTTTCATCTGTGTTTTGTAGTTTTATAGATTCTGTTAGATTTATGTCCTAGTGTTCAATTTTAGGGGGTGTTAATGTAAGTGATATCACGTTTTTAATTTCAAATTTCACTTGTTCATTGCTGGTGATTGGCTTTTATATACTAACCTTCAATTCTGCCACCTTGCTGTCATCGCTTATTTGTTCCAGAAGATTTGGTCAATTCTTTCAGATTTTCACATAGATAATCATATCACCTACAGACAAGGCAGTTTTATTTCTTTCTTCCTAATTTATATACACTATATTTCCTCTCCTTTTCTTATTGCTTTAGCTAAGACTTCCATTACAATACTAAAAAGCAGTGGTAAGAGAAGACATTCTTGCCTTGTTCCTGATCTTAGTGGGAAAGCTTTGAGTTGCTCTTCATTAAATACAATGTTAGGCATCGAATAATTGCAATTTTTTTATCAAGTTGAGGATGTTCCCTCTGTTCCTGGTTTGTTGAGAGTTTTTACCATCGTGGGTATAGGATTTTGTTGAATACTTTTCTGAATCTATTGATATGATATGTGGTTTTCTTCTTTAGCCTATTGATTCAATGGATTACATAAATTGATTTTTGAGTGTCAAGCCAGCCTGGCATGCCTGGGATAAATTCCCCTTGGTCTTGATGTACAATTATTTTCATATATTTATGGTATACTATTTTTTTGAAATTTGTTGATGTGTCCTTTAAGACATGATATGATTTATCTGTGTAAGTGTTCTTCATGTGCTTAGGTGCAGTGTTCTATATATGTCTATTAGAATAATCTCATTAATTTTATTTTTCAAGTCTTCTATATCTTGTATTTTTTTGTCTGATTACTGCTCTAGAAAGATTTGTCATGACTGATGAGGAGGCAGGAGGACAGAGGAAAGAGTTTTTGATATGATGGTTAGAGTCTCTGACAAAACAATCTGCTTGGGTAAGAAAAATGTGAAATGCACCCTCATTCTGTCCATGCCTACTCCATTGGTACACAGTACGTCCCACTCACTGCTTAGAGTGCTGGAGAAGCATGAGTTTCACTACATCTTACTTTTAATTTACTTAGAACTTTTTCTCAAAACTGTTCACACAATATTGCTAACACATTAGACCACTTAACTTGCTGTGTTTTCCTGCCATGGCTTGCCTTGCTTCTGCTGTTTCTTCCTCTTAGAACTTCTTTCTCTAACCCACACACACCTATCAAAATCTTCCATGTCCATAAGCCCTTTCAGATGTCTCCTTCTTCTGAACATCTATAGCACTTACTTTAATGTCTCAGTCATGAATTATCATATTTTATATTGCGTGAAATTTTCATGAACACATACTCTTTCTTCTATTGAATTACTAAGGACCTTGAAGTCTGGAACTTAATCTGTTCATTTTTGTAGCTCCAACATTACCTAGGAAGAACTCAATATATAAATGCTAAAATCATATGCAAGTTTCCATATTCAAAGGCAGAAACTTCCGTTGCTATGACTTCACCAATTAAAAATCACTTTGAGGCTGGCATGGTGGCTTATGCCTGTAATCCAAAACTTTGGGAGGCTGAAGCAGGAGTAGTGCTTGAGCCCAGGAGTTCAAGATCAACCTGGGCAAAATAGCGAGACCTCATTTCCACAAAAAAGTCTACAAGTTAGCCAAATGTAGTGGTGTGTAGGCTGAGACAGAAGAATCACATGAGCCCAAGAGGTCAAGCATGACACTGTGGTGAACTGTAATTGTACCACTGCACTCCAGCGTGGGTAACAGAGTGAGACCCTGACTCAAAAAAAAAAATTACTTTGAAACCATGCATCTGCCTGAACATCATAAATGTTCTGAGTTAGAGAACACTAATTGTAGGATATGAACAGACTTCTATAAGTACTACTGACATTTTATACTAATCATTGTGTATTTCAAGGCCCAGATGTTCCAGAGTTGTTGTACTAAAACAACTTGAATCAATTTGGCAGCTCTGTTGACACCCATGGCAGGTTTTGTGACAAGTAAAAATATTTCCTTTTTATCTGGATTTTTCCCCATGTATATCTCAACTTGAGCTGGCTGGAGGTAGAGAAACCAAGAGTGATTAAATATGAGGGTCATGAAAACAGTAATCTAGCGATCATTCTAGAAGTTTCACTCAAATCTAAAATTCCCCTAACTCACATCCCCATTATTTTTTGAAGAACCAGCCTCACACACCTGAAATAAATTCCAGTGGGTCATAGCGCATAATTCTTTCATGAATTGCTGGTATCGTCATTTTTTGAGGTTTGTTACTATATTGCGATTTATAACATGGCCCATTTTCAGGAACTTAGGTGCAGCTTTCCATATAAAAATCTTCTGTGTGCTTCAATTTCCTCATCTAAAATTGGCTTCGTAATAGCACTTGCCTGATGGTGTTGAAGTGAGCATTAAGAGAGCTCATATATGCAATGCTCTAGAGGAATGCCTTTCACGAGGTAGGTGTTTAATCACCACCGTTGGGCTTGGCGATTCAACTCCAGCTACCTCTCATTTACATGATGAATCTATGTGTTTTTCAAATAAAACAATGAATAACGTTGAACTTAAGAAATACGTAGGCACTAACTTTAAAGTAACATAGTTTAAGATACTTGCCAACTACGGTGGTGCCTTATGTTGGCAAAATAGCTCAGAAAATGCTCCATGCAGTTCTGGAAATGAGATAAAGCATGCAAGACAATTTCTCTGCCAGCATCCTCCTCCCAGCTGCCACTGTTGAAATTCTCTGAGATTGTTTATTAGGGACTCTCATATTTTCCAAATGTTTTATTGTTTTCCTTTATTTTATGAACAGATGAATTTTATTTAAATATTCTAATTAACTGCCACTTTGTAGAATCTTAGTCACCCATTATGTGCACTGCGAAGCTGGTATGTTTTTGAAGTCCACAACTGGCTTTGACCTTACATGTGAAAATGCTGTTTTAATACTGGGACTCTACGTGTACATGGAGATAACACATTATTAGGTCGGATTTCGCCAGATGAATAAAGTCTGTCAAGAATAATGGAAAATTGTGCCCCCTCAATGACTTGAAAAATTAGGCACAGCTCTGAAAATGCTTACCTTGATTTCAGTGAGTTGTTGATTTACCCCATGGGATCTGTTCATTTTTATCACCTGAAAGTGTCTTCTTTAATAGTGGCTGAAATATAAGTTTGCACTTGGATGGTATTTGTGATTATCTCAGTTCACTAGACTGCAAACCTGATTATTCTCCCAATTAAAACAGCAGTGGGTGCCTATTTCTCAGCAAGACACATGGAGGGTCTTGAATGACCAAGATTTCATTTCTTTCTCAGAATATTTTATACGATTCAGTAATCAGTAAAATTGGTTCCTCTACAATGGGCCTCCTCTGTCATTAGTGAGAATTAGCAAAGTTCTATTGCCTTTAAAAAAAAGTAAAGTGGTCTATTACTGTGAATGAACCTGCTTTTTTGTGTGAAGACTTCGTTTAGTTTTAAGGAGGGCTTTCATGCTTTGTGCTGTGAATTAAATCACCATTTCATGAGGTTTATCCTTGTCAGGGAAAGAAGAAAATCAACCTTTCATTAAATCTGTGAGACCAAAAATCCTGTATAAAAAGTGCTGTAGACCTGGCGGGTTCAGCAGCGTATGGTAGGTAGGGTGTCTAGGGAAACAGGACATCCTCACCCAGTGCCTACACTCTGCAAGAGTTACAGGACTATTTCTTTCAAGGAAGTATCATGCATTTCTATAAGTTTTAAGCTAGTACACAGATGTCAAAGTTTCTTAAGTAGCTTGTTAGCTTGCCCGTTTGGCTACATTTGAGGTTAAATCTTGCCTGCTCTGAACTGTAAGACATGCAATCTGACCTGAGAGAAACACCACCACTGAAGGGTTGTTTGACAAAACTTCCTTAGTATCTGTGTTAGCTGCTTTTCCTGGTGGGCTTGAACTTCAAGCCTGTGTGTGTGTGTGTGTGCGCGCGCGCGCCTGCCTGTAAGTAGGTAATGGGGTTGGGATGGAAATGAAGAGGTGGACATCAAGTCAAACTGAGATGACAGATAATGTTGGTACAGTAAACGATCCCAGGGCCTAGAGTCAGTTTAAATTCCAGCTTTTTCACTTAATTACTGTAGTCCCTTGGGCAAGTTCATTTTAGCTAAGCCTTGGTGCGTTAGCTGTAAAATGGACATAATACCAAATGTATGGGGCAGTTGAGAGGATTCTTGATCATGTGTGTGTTTATCGCATCGTAGGTGTATTGGCTAGCTTTTACTGCATAACAAACCAACCCCCAATCTGTGGCATGAAATAAAGATGATTTTGTTTATTTGTGAGCCTGAAATTTGGCAGCTGAGACCCGGCTCAGCTAGGCAGTTCCGGTCTTGGCTGGACCTCCCACGCATCTGCCAACAGCGCTGCTGCTGCAGTTGCTGGGGTGCCTTGGCTTTATTCCTTCTGCTTCCTCATCTTCCATTGGTTAGTGCAGACTTGTTCCTTTGGGACCAAGGGATCCAAGAGAGCAGAGGGTAGTACACCCTTTTAGGACCAAGCTTGTAACTGGCACATTACTTCTGCCATGTTCTATCGGTCAAAGCAAGTCTCAAGGAAAGCCTAGATTTAAGTAAAAAAGAAGTGGATTCTACCTTATTGTCATCGTCAGAACAAGAACCAAAAGACATTAAGGTCCCAGGTAGTCTTGGGATCAGATATGGTTTTTGATGCCCTCTTACCTATCTCCCATCTATCACCTGTCTCTTTTCTCTGCATCACTCTCAGGATGTCTTTCTTTTTACAATCCAGCTGCCACTTCCTCTCCTCCATGTGTTTTCTGATCACTCATAACTTTGGTCTGAAAATGTGTTTGGCTTGCCGCACTGAGAGTCACCCCTCACCTTCAGCTATACTACTAGCTGGAAAATCCCCTTTGTGTGTCCCAAGATGAGAGAATCTGATTAACCCTGCCTATCTTCTGCATCATGCCATAGGTGGTTAGATAGTTAGTCTGGGGTCAGTTCCTCTTGGATATCTATCTTTGACTCAGTCAACTACGGCTTAGTGAGGGTGAGCGGTTTCCCTTGGAGGGAGTGCATAAAACAGGTATTGAGTCTTGGTCTTCTCAGTACTCTTCTAAACCATGTTGGCCTGGGAATGGGGAATAAATACTAAGAATGCAGATAGCAAAGGCCATTGCTTTATTGTCAGAATTGAGGTGGGAACTGGATACAGAGTACTCTGAACTTCCAGCTGGAAATTGGCTGGGGTCCCAGCTTGGAAGAACTGTGGAAAGAAATCAGGAGAAGTAAGAAAGAAGTTATATTACCAGTAATACAGCTCTGAAAAAAAGTTTAGAAACAGTTATGGAACTTCTACAATTTCCAAATATGCCTTATTGAAATTATTCATATACAGTTATCCAACACCACTGGGCATTTACTAGCATATTGCATATAATAAATACTATTACTACGATTCTTATAAAGGTCAACATTTGCTAGGTGTTTCCTTATGCTAGGCACTAAGGTAAGTCCTCAACATGCATTTATTTTTTAGACCTCGCATCAATTCTTTGAATTGGGCATAGATATCTTCAAAATGCCTCACTGCCTGTTTGGTCTAAATACCAAGTAACCAAACAGATTTCAGTCAGAAACAATTGGGAAGACCATATGAGGGCTCATGGGCTCAACATCAGCCTAGACATGGCTTCTATTATCATCACTATTAGTAAAGGAAGAAACTAAGAGATAGTAGGAAAGATATAGTAAGTCATGGTGCTGAGTAAGTCAAATAGATCAAGTTGTCTTGTTCCAGAGTTCTCACATCCATACCTGCAAAGTTCACAACTCTAAAGAGTCACACTTGTTCTGAATTCACCAGAGTTGAGGTAATGGTACATTCATCAAACACAACAGTAGTTGGATTATCTAATTGGCTTACAGTTAGTGTCTTTATTTAATACCAGGACCATATACCAGGCTTACAGAAAAGCTAAGCAGTTCCTACTTCAAAATCATTTCACCATTACACCTTTCTTGCAACCTTTCCTCAGTGTCTGTATCCTACATCATACACAGAATTGGAGTCACACCTTCCTTGGTACCAGGAGCACTTTACATTGCATTGGAATTATGTACAGTTAGGTTTCCCTGAGAAGGCTATAAGCTCCTAGAAACCAGGGATTGTGACTTTGTATTCCAAGTACCTAATATAACATTTAAAACACAGTAGATTCCTTGCACATGTTGCTGAATGGATGAAAGAATGAATGGCTGGTGAAACAAATTGCTTATGGAACAATGCAACGTTCTTATATCTTTCAATCATTGTGAAAAAAGTGAGATAAAATAAGTAACTGTAAAAGAAACGCACATATCACATTAATTTTCTATTAACCTATATTTTTGGACTAAGAGGACATGTTTATTGACAAAGAATATTATGAAAATCATTTAGTCTCAAAATACACCACGGTATTGTTTTCAAATCTCTATGAAAAAACCTAGCAATTTTGTTTTAAGAAACATTTTATTAGGTGTTTCTTCCTGAGTCCCCCTTCTCCTGGCCTGACATCCCTTTCTGCACCCCATAACAGCAGCTCTAGGATGCCACTTCTTTTATTTAGATTCCATTTTAGTGGATTAGCCATTTACCTAATGGAGCTGACCTCTCTCCTTCAGAAAGCAAACATATTGAAAGGTAAATACAACTGAACAGATCGAGTAACTACGTCCGGTGGCTGCACCTGCCATTTGGACCACTCTCCACAGGCAATTTGAAAAATATCTGGCGAGTTTCCCTATTTACCTTCTGAAGGTGGAGTAGAAACAGCACTGCAACATGAATTAGGAAATCTGGGTCACAGCCAGAGCTTTGATCTTAAGAGTAGTGTGACCATTGCCTGGTCTCTTTTCCCCCAGCTCGCATTTTCCTGGCCTTTAAAATAAGAGGGTCAGACTAAATGACCTCTAAACGTCTTTCCAAACTTAACATTCATTCATTTAACAAAGAGTTACTCAAAACCCAGTCTGAGCAAGGTGCTCTGCAGGGCATTGTGGGAGATACAAAGGTGCAGACAACATGGCCTCTGCCCTCCCAGAGCTTAAAACTAACAGGAGAGCTGTCATGTGCTCAAAAAGAAGCCTGAAAACGTGTGTTAAACTCACTGTTTTAATACTACCTATTTAGCCTATGCTATAAATTATTTTCAAAGAATTGCTTTATTGTTAAGGCCTACAGATTCAGTGCCTGTACATTTATTTAATTAAACACTTGCTGAATCCTAAGCAATTTGGAAAGCTCCTTCCAAGGACAAGTAAAAGTGACAGGTATTAAGTGAGAGGAGCATTTTCCCCTGGTGGCTGCATCTTTTTCTCTTCTTTCCTTCATTTGGCTCATGGAGTCAATTACTATTCCAAGTATTAGAACATGAATCACACAACACAGACTTTCCTACCTCTCGCCTTCACTGAGATCACAAAGGAACTAATCGTTAACTATCTTCACATGGGCTTTCCAAAGTCAACCCTGGAACCAGCTCTGAGACCCACTTCTTCTAAGACTGGAAGATATAAGGACACTTCAGATTGCAGTTGTGCTTGACCTACACTTATTTTATTTCAGTTGTGCTAAAGAAACACTTTCCCAGATTTTATTTCAGTCTTAATTTTTAAGTCAGAAATTCCTGGAATTATAGCTAAGTTGTGTTTTCTACACTAATAAAACCTTGGGAAAAACGCTTTTAGTAATAGTAATTTGCACAAAAAGTTTATTAGTCTGTGAAACATTATTTTCATATATTGCTGTAATTCATTTTGTCTTTTAAAATGTTGTTCATGGCAATTTCCAAATCATTGCTTTTTTCTGCTAAAAAAAAATCTTAACAGGTCACTAAACACCAAAATTCTAATTTCTGAGAAGTTATTTTATTCCACTAACCATCTGTAATAAAACAAGCATCAGATGTGTGTTCACAAGACACTGTCTTCCTAACATTTGGAATATAGTAGAAATAGATGGTAATCAAGTTGGGTTAAGTGATTGAATGTCTTTTATAAGAAAGGAAAAATATTTTAGTGACTACTTTGAAAAAAAAACAATTTATGAGAATCCAAATTTACACAAAGAATATATTTGTGATGACTCACTTTACGAAAAGACTAAAAATAAAATGTATTTAATATTAAGAGTTCCTAATACATTGAAAGGAAGTTTATTAATACAAATCCCACTTAAATCTAATTTTGGTGACACTTGTTTATTATAAGAATCATGATTTACAGCATTAGTATCATGACTATTACCCTACTACTTACCATTTACTGTAATATAATCATAACTAAACTCTGGATTTAAATGGAAAATCATTGAGTATCTGAATGTTATAGAAAATCTTACTATATAATGTATTTGAAATTAAGTAAAAGTGGGTAAATTAAATATAAAAAAGACAAGTAGTTGAACATTTCCCCATGCTGTACATGCACCAATCTTCACAAAAATATTCACAATATCCTTCTTATAGCCATTGAACTAATTTTAATTAGATACTCAGGAATAATGCCCTGTTTTATTCAGTGTCCTACCATTTGCATTTTTATAATCTTTCTGAAAGGCATATTAATATTATAATTACACATGTAATGACCTTCTCATAAGTAAAAAAGGTTTCTTATTGTTAATAAAACTCTATCTGCAAAAAAGCTTAACAAGGTACCGATAATTATTCATACTCACTGGATTTAATTTTAGGAAAATGACAAGTTTTGTCCTCTTTTCTCAGCTGGAAAGGACAATGTAAAGTCACTTGTGATTTACTAGAAAAAAAATAATGTTATCCATGACTGTGCCGGCAGGGAAAGAAGCAAAATAATTGTGCGGATATCAGGAAGAAAGAGGTACTTCAGGGCTGAGCCTCTCAGTGTTGGTTGCCCATTAAAATTACTTGGGAATCTTCTGCATGTGGTCAACCAGTTTTCCCAACACCATTTACTAAATAGGTTCTCCTCTCCCAGTGGTTGATGGCAGAGGCTTTGTTGAAGATGAGTTGGTTGAGAAATTGAGGTTTTGCTTCTGGAATCTTCTGTTCCATTGGTCTATTTGCTTGTTCTTGTACCTATACCAGACTGTCTTCCTTATTGCAGCTTTATAATAAAGTTTAAAAATCTACGAGTATGATACCTCTCACTTTGTTTTTGCTTTTTTGGTTTTTTTCGTTTTTTGTTTGTTTGTTTTTGCTGAGAATTAATTTGGCTATTTGTGGTTGTTTACGTTTCAGTATGAATTCTTGTATTGTAATTTCCAGGTCTGAGAAGAATGCTGTTGGTAACTTAACGGGTAGTGCATTGAATCTGTAGATTGCATTGGGTAGGATCGACATCTTAACATTGTTGATTCTTCCAATCAAAGAGCATGGAATATTTTTCTATTTGTTTGTGTCATCTTTGATTTCTTTGAACAGTGTTTTGTAGTTTTCATTGTAGAGGTCTTTGATTCTCTGGTTAGGAAGATGCCAAGGTGTTTCATTATTTTTGTGAATGAGATTGTGCTTTTTATTTGGGTTTCTGTTTGTATATCGTTGGTGAAAAGGAATGCGACTGTCTTTTGCACATTTATTTAAATTCCATTCCATGGGCTACACCCCATTTCTTTCTTTTTTTTTTTTTTGAGTTAGAGTCTCACTGTCGCCCAGACTGGAGTGCAGTGGCCTCTCCCGGCCACCGCCGCCTCGACCTGCTGGGCTCTGGCAATCCTTCCGCCTCAGCCTTCCAAGTAGCTGGAACTACAGGCACACGCTACCACGCCCGGCTAATTTTTTTGATTTGTTGTAGAGATGAGGTCTCGCCTGCCCAGGTGGGTCTCATACCCGCAGGCTCAGGCAATCCACTCACCTCAGCCTCCCAAGGGCGCGGGATTACAGGCTGAGCCACCGAGCCCTGCTACACCCCGTTTCAATTAAATGAGAATCTCTGGTAGTGTGGCCAAGGCATCAGCATCTGTTAAAGTTCCCAAGGTTGATTCTAATGTGCAGCCAAGGTTAAGAACTGGGGTTATAGGATAAGCATTAGAAAATAGGAATCTGATTTCTGACTGTCTTTATTTCTCTCTTTTCTGGTAGATCACTTTTCTGCTGTTACCGAAGAAAACATTCAGTCACCTGGGTCTTCTTGACTTGAACGTTCTTGCCCTCTAACAGACAAGGACCCCAATTCCTTGCCTGCTGGATTATTTGGGCTGATATTAGCCAAGAAGGGCTCTTCCAGTGAAGAGCAGAGGCCCTCTCAGAACACAATGGTTAACTGCTCCAAGTACCCACACTAGCAGCATGGCATCTCTGGACCATCTGCTCAGTGCATCTCAGTTCATGTGTAGGCTGGCTCATGTACAGATGCTTCGACCTGGGTGATGATGGTATACACTCCAGGTACTATAGGAGTCTCCTCTCATGTTCAACCTCGGCCTCTGAGGACATGTTCTGACAATTCTCTGTAGCTCTAAGTATAATTCTTCACCTAAGCTGTGTCCAACATTCTTGGAAAAATAGAAGTGAAAAATCTTTAAATTAGTGTCAAGGTAGACATCTGATCAACACTGTTGTTATGGATATATAAAACTATACAATAAATATGTATAAAATATTCCTTCTTTGTTATCTTGACTCCAAGACCATGAATTTATTTTTTTTTAACTTGGATACAATGCACTTTTCACTTACTTTTGTCACTTCACTCCCTACTCCCTTTCATGTCATTAATGTTCTCTCCATTCCCTTCTAGAAATCCATCAGTGTGTCATGGACACACCATCTTTAAACTAACGATCCTGCTAAATCACTGAAGATGACTCCAAAACACATGAACATCTCTGTTTATTTGAGGTGGTTTCAAATAAACCTTTATTTGAAGTGGTTTCAGAAGAACATTTGTTATTTCATCTCTTAGAACATAGTTAATGATGGGTGAACAGAAGCAAAGGGGGAAAAAGGAAAGAGGATTTTACTATATTATACTACTTTTTACCAAAAAAATCAGATATAAATGCAATCAATAAGTGTCTAAAATGAATAGAATTGCTTAAGCAATCCCAGAGGACTGATAATAAGAATATACTTTCTTTTTTTTCCCTCATTACAACGTATAATTTTATTTTCTCCTGTAGATAGCATAATTTTTCTGTTATCAGAATTTCTTCAACCCATTACATAACAAAGGCAATTACAAATGTATTATAAACCCACCCTAGCTGATAAAAAGTCAAATGCAACAAATTGATTTGAAGCCAAGGAATGGCAGTCAAGTTGTATATGGAATTTACCTACTTTTATGGTTACAAAAAAGACATGCTTGTACTTACAGACAAATACTCTGTTCTGAAACAAAAACATCTTTTTGAAAAATTAGGATTTGATTCCAATTAGCTAACTTTTTCTTGAACAACAAACAATCCCTTACATTTTGTAACCTGGTATTCAATCCTCCTTTCTATAATAATTTCTGCAATATTTCCCCAGAATTTCCTGTTTTTAGCATTATTGGGTTTGCTTAGCTCAGTATATAACTTGCATGTATGTTAGCATCCACTATACACAGAATGTACTTTTCAAAACTTGAGCCTCACTCCAACAGTATGAAAAGTAATAAGAAAAATCAATTGGAACAAGCATTGAAAAATTCATCTAGTAAAGAATGATAAACCCAAACATCAGCCATGGTTATTTACTATATAACCTTAGACAAGGTTGTTCAGCTCTCAGCTCCAGTTTTCTTACTTGTGCAATGGTAATGATTGTCAAGGGACATTATTCCTTCACAGAAGCAGCACAAGCTATGGAGTCAGAAAGACGTATGATTAAATTTCACTTTTGTTAAATGCTAGATAAGCAATCATAAGCAAGTTAATTAAGCTTTCTGAGCATACACTTTTCATGTGAAAAAGAATGAATGTAAACGAAACCCTAACGTAGAGAGTTCTTTTAAAAATAATGAGATAACATAAATAAAATGCCTAGTTAAATATCAGGGACACTCTAAGCACTTTATAATTGGTATCGATTATTATTTCTCAGAAAATTGAGAGTTGCTACAAAAATTACTCATTATAAGAACCAAATACTGGGCAAAAAAATCCTTAATTTGTTTCATAAATATGTAATAAGCCTTGTTACAGAGAAGGCACTGTGGAGAAATAAAGAAACAAACAAACATGTACAACATTACATTGCCCTAAATCAGTTATACTTTAGATGAGACATGAGTCACATATACAAATAACTGTTGGGTCAAACAGCATGTTGGTTACCAAGTGCCTAATACCTGCTCAAAACCGAGTGCTTTAAGATACTACAAGAAGGAATTTCTAGCTAGCCCAATCCAGAGACTAGAAGCAAGAGATGACCTTTAAGCTGGGCCTTGAAGAAGCTAGGCAGGACAAAATGTAAGTAAAGGACATCTGGGGGAGGGTGACAGATGTGAGCGTCAGTCAATATTAACACAGTCAAAATAATGGACAGAATTCACTTAAGTGGGCCACATTTTTGACAAAACGGAAGTGAAGAGCAGTAAATTGCTAATCAATTACTATGAATCATCAAGTTGTCAATTTGGTTCCAGCTTATAGAGTCGGTCAAAATACACTGAAATAAGCCGGGCTCAGTGGCTCAGTCTGTAATCCCGCGCCTTGGGAGGCTGAGGTGAGTGAATTGCCTGAGCCTGCGGGTTCAAGACCAACCTGGGCAACTTGGTGAGACCTCATCTCTACAATAAATCAAAATATTAGCTGGGCGTGGTAGTGTGCGCCTGTATTTCCAGCTACTTGGAAAGCTGAGGCGGAAGGATCGCTGGAGCCCAGCAGGTCTAGGTCGCGGTAGCCGGGAGCGGCCACTGCACTCCAGTCTGGGCGACAGAGTGAGACTCCAACTCAAAAAAAAAAAAAAATACACTGAAATAAACTAATATTTTAAAATCCAAAACATGGAAACAATCTGTGTAGCTTCAAGAGATGTTCTCTTTAAAAAGTTGAAGCAGAAAGATGCCATATCATTGAGACTATTTCCCATTAGCAAATGAATTTGGCTTGTAAATTTATTTTAAGAGATTCTAATTGGAAATCAAAGTGACTTTTACTGAGGGAAGTTTCACTGGTTAAACATTTACCATACATTAATTTACCTCTTTAGTGATTAATTTGGTTTTAAGAGGGCTGGATTTAAAGGATTTGGAAGAATACCAAAATATATTCAAATGAACTTATGCCATATGACTCTGTACCATATGTGATCAAACTTAATTAAACTGATTTTTTAAAAACGATGTCACTGTTTGCCTACAGTGTGGATATAACCCTTGGAAACTAAACATTCCAAATATTGAAAATGAAGTCATAAAAGTAGTTCAACCGTGCAAAGATTTAATATCTTTTTAAAGACATAGACTTGGGTGAAAGGGATTATCTGTTCATATGATCAGAGTAAGCAACTCACTTTGGAGCCCAACAGATGGAGGCTTTGAATCTGGGAAGGAGAAAGCAGGGAGGAATGAAAATGCAGAGCTTAAAATGATCATTTGGACTATGTTTTTAAAAGCTTTCTTCCCTACTCAGTGTAGGCCCAGAAGCTTAACATTACAGGTATAAGAAAACGTAAAAATCCTTTGGGTATGAAATTTCTCAGTCTACATTATTTATTCAGTAGCAGATATGCTTGATTTTTAACTTGCATAGTTAATTTTGTAAACACTGATTTAAGTAAGATTATCATATTTTATTTTTCTCTATTTGTAATCATTTATTTCAGTTCCTTTAATATTCTATCTTTATAAAGCTATGTTTTGCAAGAAACTGAAAAGTTTCATGATTTTTAAAAAAGAAACAGATATAAAATGGAAATCTGGTAAGAAATTTCAAGCCATGAAATTTTTAAATTGGCCAAATGAAGGTCCTTTCCCACAGTAATAAGTACCATTTTAAAAGAAATTTGTTACCAATAGTCTTATCATGTGAATATGTTGAATTAATATTTCATTAAAATTATATCGGAAAAATGTACTAGAAATGCAAGTATTGTAGCTCAACATAAAACAATGAAGTTCTTTGCAATCTCTTAGACTCATTCTTGCTTGAAAAAATAGAGCCAAACAAACTTTTCATTTGTTCTAGACTTTATAAAACACTTTGAAACCTGATGAAGAAATCTGTCTGAAATTCTGTTCATTTTATGTCAAAGAAAATGTTACATGTAATAATATGTCTTGTACAATTCCAAAAAGGAACTATTTGTCATTCTATTCGGGGATAAAATGTTTAAATGCTGGAGGTTGAAACAAACAAGGAGAAGTGAAGCTCTGACCCCTTAGTGTCTATGAATATTCTAGGCCCACTTGTCTTTCTCATACTCACCCCAGTTCTCTTCCTTTCTATTGAGCTCTCCTTCACCTTAATAATCAACTTCTATATGGGACCCGCCCCAGTTGTCCCAAGTCAAGCAAGCTCAAGCTTCCTGACCGCTCTGAATCTAGTGACCAGACTTGACTATACTAATTGGGAATGTAAAGCTTGTATTAAAATGATCAAGTAGCCGTAATTCAACTAAGACTCAGTCATAAAGAGAAGCGGTAGCTAATGGCTGTTAAACATTCAGTGGGGGGAGGGAGGGCAAGCACTGAGCTCAGCACTTTTCTGTGGATTGCCATTCTATCCCCTCCTCTCAGGTATGCACTATTATTGACTCTATTTTACAGATGAGGAAACTGAGGCTTGAAAAATATAAGTAATCTGCTCAACATCATGCTGAAAGGACTCAGCAGAAAGAAAAAGCACTTCAACCCAGGTCTGTTCTCTTAATCACTGTGCAGTATTTCCTTTGCTTGGGGTCTTCTAAGCTTGACTTAAAACTCTTTTGAAAATAAATTTGGAATGTATAAGAAGGATTTATGAGAAGAAAACAACTTTTCTGTAAAAAAATGAATCCATTTTTCTTAGCAAATGTTTAGCCATTATACAATGAATTGTTAACATACACTGCCATTATCCTTTTACATCTGTGGAAATCTACATGATTACACGTAAGACCATGTAAACATTATGACTTGATATTACAGTAAGTCAATAATAAAGAACTCAAAATAGTTTGGTTTAAACTCTCTCTAGTAGAGAGTCTTCGGCAGAGCCAAACAATAATTCAGATAATCCAATCAAGGCAAGGCAAGGCAATTATTCATTTAAAGGTTCTATGTGAGCAAAACATTTTTTAATTCAAAAATCAAGTTGTCTTTTTTTCTAAGTGTTTTAAAATATATGTAAAATATTTTCTGTTCCCTTTGAAAACATAAAGGCATGATGGTGACCAAGAAAATTCCAAAGATTAAAGAAGCCATGAAGGAACCGAATTTGCTGTTCCTTTGAGGCAGCTTCCTTGGAGCCAAATAGTAAGAGAAGGGGACCCTGGTCTAACACTCTCTAGCTGTGGAACCTGCACAAACCACTTAACCTCTTTTTCCCCTTCATCTGTAAAAACAATTTATTGAAAGAATCAAATAATTATATATGCAAAAGTGCCATTCACAGTGTTTGGCATAGAGGCAGACTTCTTCTTTTTTATATGTTGTTCCTTTTCTTTCTTTTAACATTTTACATTCAATTATCGAACCCCAATATTCTAGGCATGATCCATTCCCTGGAAATGCAGACTGAAGATAGAATTCAGCCTCCAAGAGAGTCCACATTTTTTGTAAGAACAACTAAACAAACAGCAAATAAAGCAAAGTATAGCATGTGTTGTCATTGAGATGAGCAGAGTGGGAGAGGACTCAGGTTGGAGTGGGGTTTGCAGGAATGCTGATTAGAGGGAATGGGCTTGAGACGGGTGACGTGGGTTAGAGGATTGGAGTGTGTTTGGGTGGTCCATCTAAGCCTGTGAATACTCATGGAGATTGGGAGGGAGGTTCTTGTGTTTTCTTGTTTAATCTTTCACAACAACCCTGAACACTGCATATAACTATCGCCACCTTTCAGATGATGAAGCAGAAGGACTTGGAGAGTGCTTATCAATTTTTGTGAATATGAATACATGCGACACTGCCGGGGGTGGGGGAAGTACATAACATCAATAAGGGTACCTGATCTCAAACCAGGTGAAGTGGGGACCACAGGAAGACCCAAACTTTACCTGTATGATGACCATTTATGTACCTAATCCTAAATTGTACCCCACATCTTTAAAATTAAAAAAAAGAAAAGATATAAGAATGACAATAATATGCTATCACGATTCAAAGAAACAACAAAAGATGATGGTTGACTAAGACCAGCAGGGCCAGAATCTCAGCATAGCTGAGGGGAGAAACTAAAATAAACTCCTCTCAGTGTGAAGTGACTAGAATCTATAGATAGTAGAGGTCCTATTGGAAGTCCTTGGAGTGGTGAAAAGTTCAGGAATATGTGTTTTAACTAAGAAAACCTCCTCTTCTTACGTGATCCCATATCCCTGTTTCTCCTGGCCTAGTTCAAGCCAGAAAAGAAGGCAGGCAGGCATTCATAGGAGGCCACTGAACAAACAGAGACTACCCAGTTTCAGTACAGCCTGTATTAAATAAGAGAACAAACTCAAACACACAGGGCTGACAATACCAAGTGATGCAAATCAGTCTGCTTTATGTTATCATGCTGAAAGACTAATATTACCCGTTCGTTAGGAAACAAAAGCCAGGGTGAGTGAGCAAACCAGTCGACCCTCAGATTTTCTAACCTTCCAGGAAAGAGTTACATATGTCAACATTGACTCAGCAGGGCTGGGTCATGTTACTCCCTCTAAGGTTTTTGTTCAAGTGATGACAATAATCTACATAGTTAGACCATGTTTCTGCATAGTTAAAATCATGGTCTTGGTTGATGCAAAAAAATTTTTTTCTGCTTTTAAAAAACCAAAGGTATTTATATGTATGTGTGTTTAAGTTTAAAAAGAACTCTAGCGTATTTCATTTCTTGGAATGTCAGTTTAGATTCTTTAGGTTGAGATAAAAATGCAAAAAGGCTTATCAGCTCATACAACTGAGATAGGGTTTGTTTCAGGCATGGCTTAACTGGGGGCTCGAATTATGTCACTGAGCCCTAGTTTTCTTGTCTCTTTGTTTTTTTCTCTTCCATGTTGGGTCCCTTCTCATGTTGTGGTTGCAAGACTGCTTTTGTAGTCCCAGACTTCACATCTCTCACCTTTATATCCAATGGAAAAGAGCAAGCCTTTTTTCCCCAACAGCACCTACATAAGGCTCTGAGATACCATCCAACTGGCTTAACTTTGAACGGTGTCCGCCCTGAAGAAACCAATCATCATGGCCACGGGGATGCCTTATGTTGGTAAGCCGGGGAAGGACAAGGCAAACAATGAATACTCAGTGCTCTTGCTCATGAAATATGGTTCCAGTGTTTTCCAAAGGCCAGAAGGGAGAATGTAAAAGCAAATCAACCTGGCCCTCTAAAAATGTTAAGTGAAAAAGAGATTCAAATCCCATAAATATTTGCAGCAGATAGTCACATGACTTCAATAAAAAACTTTGTTTTACAAGACTATCTTGTTTTCTCAAATGCCTTCTTTCTTGGCTCTCTTCTTTCCCTAATCACTTCTCAGAATCTGTCACAAGCTTTTTCTTTTCTATGAGTTCCCTTGAGTGTGAGTGTGCTTTCAAGGTTCTGCTCTTGGGATTTTATTATGTGTGTGTATGTATGTATGTGTATCTGAATGGGTACTTCTACTCCCATGACTTCAAGCACTACTCAAATTCATATTTCAAATTCAAACCTTTCTTTAGTTCTCTTAAATACCACCCCTTTCTTGGGCTCTTAAGTAATATTCACTCATTCATTCATTCACCTAGTGTTTATCAAGCACCTGCGATACGCCATTGACCACTTGATACGCTAACAACAAAGCAAAAGCAAGATGTGGTTCCTGCACTCACAGAGTAGTCATTCTGGCATGAAAGGCAGGTGCTGAATAAGTATACTCAAATGGAATTAGTGCTAGGAAAAAAACAACAAGACAGTCTAGTGGTCCCCAGACACACACTGTGAACTGCTTCCTGGACACCTCCACCTGGATGTTTTGTGATGTCTCAACCTCTACAAATCTGAATTCAACACCTTCTCCCAAAAATCATCTTCTGTATTCTGTGTCATGCTTTAAAAAATTACCAATTATACAATCTTTCAAATTGGAAGTTTTATCTCTTTCTTTTTTTGTCCATAGATCACTGGATCTTATTGATTTTTATATCTTGAATATCTCCTGCATTATTCCTCTCTATATGCTACAATCTAGCCATAGTGAACTTCAGGTTCTCTGATCTTTTTTTTTTTTTTTTTTTGAGTTGGAGTCTGACTCTGTCACCCAGGTTGGAGTGCAGTGACAAGCTCACAGCTCATCGCACCCTAGACCTCCTGGATTCAGGCAATCCTTCTACCTCAACCTCCCAAATAGATGAGGCTACAGGAGTGCACCCCATACCTGGCTAATTTTTAAAATCATTCTTTGTAGAGACAAGGTCTCACTATGCTACCCAGCCTGACCTCAAACTCTTGGCCTCAAGCAATCCTTCCACCTCAGCTTCCCAAAGAGCTGGGATAACAGGCATGAGCCACCACAACTGGCCAGGTTTTCTGAACTTGATACTCCTTTCTATGCTTGTCCTGATACTTGGAGTCATGTTTGCAATTCATTCTGCATTTTTCCATGATACTTTGCATGTGTCTCTTAACACACCTTAATGAAAATAGGACATTAAACTATTCAATAGCATGGGCCATAGCTTGTTCTATTCCCTGGCCATAAGCAAGTGTTTGAAACATGGCAGGCCATCATTAAATACAAAGTAATAAATGAATGAATAAACCAATGAATGAGATGTCTGCTCTATATTTCCTCCACTAGATTAAAAAGTGTTATCGGTAAGCATGTCATACCAGGAACGACTAAATCTGCAGATGCACTGTGATGGTTTTGTATTATATCATCATAGATAAGGTGGAATCACATTTCTCAAGACCCCTTTCTGCATGGTTTCAAGTTAGAATTGGTCAGAAAAGCTTGTGGGAGATCTAGAAGGCAGAAACGAGGCAGTAGCTATTCTACCCTTGAAGACCATTGTGGTTAGAAGTGGTGGAATTCAGCTACAGGTACCAGTAAATTCCAGTTTGTTCCCACTCTTACCACCCCATACTGCTTTCTTCCAGACTGCTTGCCTTGCTGGCCAAAATCAAGCCCAAGTTCGCCACCAGATACCTGGCTGCAAATTTAAAGTCAGTGCCCACAAAGAGCAACTGGCTGCTACCTCAGCCCCCTTTCACGGCCCCTCCAGAGGACCTGGATGTACCTAACTTCCAAAGTACTCTGAAAGCTTTGATTTGCCCATTGACACCTCTTCACAAAGACTGGCAGGGCTTACTCTGGTCCTCTAATTCTCCTTTATAGACCTTTACTGCCCAGCCCTTTCCTCTTAGTGAAAAGTTCAACTTTTATAAAGTATTACTTCATCTGCATTATTCATAGAGTGTTCTGCTTTCTTGTTTGAACTCTAATTGGTAAATGCAGTCTTCATGCTGGGCCTGTAACACGTGGATTTTATTTTAATTTATTTTACATCTCCCATTATACCATCTATAAAAAGGAAAGGTGATAACTCAGTAAAACAGGGACTTGACCATGACCTCTCATGACCTCAATTAGTTTTGAACATGGCCCGCATAGCATGACATCTATAAGGACTTAAAGTTCCAGTATTGGTCACGAGAATCCTTCACATTTACACTATCTTATAGTTTTATGTATGTATCAATTATATATCAATTACTATTCACAACTGCTGCTAAAGATTGTTTATTGATCCCCACTGTGTACACAGCACTATACCAGATACTATTTATCAGATATTCATTATTATCTGATTCTCAAAATGTAGCAAAATAAAATACACATTTTCCTAACAGTGGCCACTAAAATGCCTTTTAAGACAGTAACTATGAGGAGAGAGATATACTGATTAAAAAAACTTGGAGTAGAAGTTGGAACCCTAAGAACTAGAACGTCAGCAAGGACATTAAGGAGAGATGGCCAAGAAAATGGACATGATGGAATGAAATGTAACTGTGGAAAGAGAGGTCATGGAAACCACAGTGCGGTGTGCCCAAGAAATAAGCATCTTAAGGGATTCTTAGAAATTCAAGGGAGGGATGTGGAATTTGTGCACCTGAGTTAATTTTATTTGTATCTCAAGGGCCAGAGAGTCTCCAGTTGTCATGTTATTTATATACAGATAAGAAAATTGATGTTTAAAAGGACTGGGCAACTTGAGATCATAGAGAAACTAAAGACTACTGTTGGGAGTTAGTCACAAGTTTTTCTGACTCAAGCTTCTATTGTGCACTAGGGTGTTACCAAGGCTTATACACCACCCAGACATTTTCGATTCCACATTCTCTTTTGACTAGACCACTTGGGGACCCTTAGGATGGGGAGAGTTTACCCAAGCCAAAAAAGTGAACCTGTTCCCTGAGTCAAAGCAGAACCAACGGTGGGGATGACCCCACAAGTCCCCTCAGTGTGCTTTCCTCAGAAGAGTCTAAGGGATTTACAACAGAAATGCATGACTTTTCCTGCTCTCAGCACATCCCTGCAGTGTTGAGCTGCCCTGGTGTTGGGGAACAAGGAGTTATCTTAGAAATATTTCCAGAATGTAAAAGATACTGGAAAGCCCTGAAGACCTTTGGAAAGAAACAGATAGTAGGTTCGCTGTGTTTTTCAGCCAAGACTTGTCTGTCAATGAAATCCCTAGAGTAGAGACAGAAAAGCCTCAGACTACAGGAATACCTGAGAGCTGCAGTGTTCCCAAGGGGAGCTGCCTCTGGTTTTATTCGTTACTGAAAACCCGCAGGGACTCTTTTTGACTGGATCCACCACTGAGCTCAGAAGGGAGAGTATCACACACAAGGGACTTAGCTACCAACCCCCAGTGTGTGAACCTGGGTGCTTAGGAAAATAGAACTCCTATAGTTATGTCCAAACCAAGAGCAACTGTCTGTGCTAGGTACTTACTACACTAAAGCCATTCAAGCATTATCTCATTTAATCCTCATGACATGTCTGTGAGGTAGGCAACATTATTACACCAAATCTATAGAAGGATACATGAAGAATAAAAGAGGTATAATAACTTGTCAAAGGTCACGTGTCCAATAAAGTAAATCAGAGCTGTCTGATTTAGAAATCTATGTTCTAAACCATTTCGAGAGAGTGATAATCTTTTAAAGGTTCCTCACTAGAATACAAGCTCTTGAAAGAGATGGATGGATCTTATTAACATTTACATCTTAAGAGATACCACAAGCACAATGCCCAGAACACTGGTGCTTGTTCAATTCATTCATTTATTCATTATTATTGAAGCATACTGACTGTCATCATAGTATTAGCTCCCGGTGATACAGAGAATGGCTTGTTGTTCTGGAATGAGTTTATTTTTATTTTCACCATCAATGAGAAGCCAGAATAATTGTAACCTTGGAATGATTTAACAGGGATACATGAATAAATAAAGAAACAGGCAAATAAGAAAGCATACAGCTTCTCATTGGGCAATAAGATGGGGAGGGACACTGAGAAACACTGGAAATAAGTTCAAGTCAGCCTTGCACACTACAGCTTCAAGTTGAAGCTTAGATTTCTAATTAAAGGTTGTAGTGTAGCCAGGCTCTGTCATCCAGGTGGCTAGTTTAAGTGTGGGAACTGCATCTTTAGTTAGTGGAGCATTGAAAAGACTCTGTCTTTAGGTCAATGGCACTTGGGCTAGAAGGAGAGGAAAGCTCCTAATATGGAGAAAAGGGTTTTCCCTGGCCCCACCAGACTGTGCTGATAAAACAATGCCACCTGGTCTGCCCCCAACTTCCCATCCTGCCTGCCACCTCTGCTCTTCCACCGGCAGACCAGAGGAGTGGTGTCAAGTATTAAAACAATGCAATGTGTCACCTTAATAATAGCAACTGTAACAAAGAGAGAGAGAGAGAGAGAGAGAGAGAGACTGCCCGCACAGATGAGGAAAAACCAGTGGGAAAAAAACCAACAATTTCAAAATCCATAATGATTTAACATCAACAAAGGATCCTCTCAGATCCCAAGTAGTGGCACCTATTCAGAATGACCTGTCCCTGATGACATAGAGTTCAGATTATGGATGGCAAAGAGACTCAACGAGATCCAGGAGAAAGTGGACACCCAAATCAAATTGGGCCATGAAAACAGAACAAGAAGCAAACCTGACCTGGCCGTTCTAAGAAAGAACCAAGCTGAACTTCCGGAAATGAAGAATTCTCTGTTGGAATTTCAAAACACAATAGTGAGCCTTAACAGCATAATAAACCAGACAGAGGAAAGAATCTTAGCATGTGAAGATCGAATTATTGAATTAACAATAATTCAGTTTGACAAAAATAAAGAGAAAAGAATTAGGAAAAATGAGCAAAGCCTATAAGAGGTCTGATTTTATGTAAAGAGAGCAAATCTATCGCTAACTGGAATTTCTGAAAGAAAAGGACACCCTGGAGGAAGGCTCTCAAGATGTTATCCAAGAAAATATCCCCTATCTTGCTAGAGAGGTGGCTGAGCAGAATGCAAGAGATTCAGAGAACTCCTATTAGCTATTACATGAGAAAGTCATCACCAAGGCACATAATAATCAATGTTGCCAAGGTGAGCATGAGAGAAAAAAAATTATAAAGGCAGCTAGAAAGTAGGGACAGACCACATACTAAGGAAGACCTATGAGAATTGCAGTAGGCCTCTCAACAGAAACCTTACAAGCCAGAAAGGACAAGAGACCATCTTTAACATTCTTATTTTTTTTAATTTTTTTTTAATCTTAAAGATGTGGGGTACAATTCAGGGCTAGGTATACAAATGTTCATTAGGCAGGCACCCTTGTTGATGAGGTGTGTCCCCTTCTTCCCCAGGCAGATTCCCACTACTACTAATCTTGCTTCCCCTTCCCTCTCCTGGCAGTTTCCCACTACTGCCAACCATTCTCTTATAGCATTATGATAACTGTTCAAGATCTGCTTATGAGTGAGAACATGTGATATCAGCCCTTTGTTTCTGTGAGAGATCACATTCTTAAAGAAAAGCAATTCCAATCAAGAATTTCCAGCCCAAACAAAACTTTATTAATAAAGATGAATCAAAATGTATCCCAGATATGCAATTCCTCAGAGAATATGCAACCTCCAAACAAGCCCTTCGGGAGATGTTTAAGGAAGCTCCAAACACAGACATGAAACAATGGTTCCACCCATCACAAAAACATAAGTAAGCGCAGAGTTTACAGTCCACACAAACCAACCACACAGTCTAAAACACAGAGCAACTTCTTACCAACAATATGACAGGAACAAATCCCCACATATAAATTATGAACTTAAATGTTAACATGCCATTATAAGGCACAAAGTGACAAATTGAATAAAGGAATATGATTCATCCTTTTGCTGCCAAGAAACCCATATCACTGCAAATTATGCCCCTAGTCTCATGGTAAAGGATTGGAGAAAGATCATTCAGGCAAATAGAAAACAAAACAGAGAAGCAGTAGCTAGTCTTAGATAAAATAGACTTTAAACCAGTTAAAGTTAAAAAGGACAGTGAAAGGTACTACATCATGATAAAGGGCACAATTCACCAGTAAGAATTATCCATCTTAAATATATACATACCCAACACTGGAGCATCCACATTTATAAAACGATCGCTAATTAATCTAAGAGAGGATAAACAATAACAGTCGGGGGCACTAATACCTTGCTAACAGCTTTAATCAGATCACCAACACTGGACCAATTATATCTAATAAACAACTATAGAACATTTAACTCCATAACTACAAAAATGTACATTCTTCTCATCAGCACATGGAACATGCCCTAAGATGAATACATCCTTGGCCATAAATCAAGCATGAACAAATTTCAAAACATCATAATCATACCAGGCATCTTCTCAGGTCAAACAGAATAAAAATAGGCATTATCATCAACAAGAACTCCCTAAATACATGGAAACTAAACAATATACTTTTAAATGATTTTTGGGTTAACACAGAAATCAAGACAGAAATTTTAAAAAATTCTAGGAGTAAATGAAAACAAAGATACAGCATAACAAAACCTCTGGGATACCATGAAATCATTGCTGAGAGAGAAGTTTATAACATCACATGCACGCATCAAGAAAATAGAGATATCTCAAGTAAATATTCTAATTCACACTCAGGGAAGATGAAAGGACAAGCACAATCCAATGCCAAAACTAGTCAAAGGATGGATATTATCAAAATAAACTCAGCTAAATTAAATAGAGACCAAATAAAATCATATAAAAGACTGACAAGTTGGTTCCCAAATAATACTGACAGATTTCTGGCCAGATTAACGAAAAAGAGAAAGAGAGAAAGTGTAAATAAACACAATCAGGAATGAAAAAGGCTCTGTTACAAAAAACCCTGAAGAAATACAAAAGGTTACCAGAGATTACTGCAAATATCTATATGCAAGTAAACTGGAAAATCTAGAGGAAACAGATAATTTTCTGGCAATACACAACCTCCCGAGATTGAAACAGAAAGAAATTGAAATCTGAACAGACCAATAATAATCCAAAGATTGATTCAGTAGTAAGAAACTTTTCCACCAGAAAAAGCCCTGGACCTGATGGTTTCTTAGCTGAATTCTATCAGACAAATACAGAAGATCTGATATAAATCTTACTGAAAGTATCTCAAGCAATTGATAAGGAAGAAAATCTCTTTATCTCATTCTATAAAACTAGTCTCATCCTGATACCACAAAATGGCAAAAACCCATCAAAGAAAGAAAACTACAGGTCATTTTCCCTTATAAACATAGATGCAAGAATTCTCAACACGATATTAGCAATTGTATCCAACAGCACTTCACAAGGAACATTCATCATGACCAGGTGGGTTTCATTTCCAGAATACAAAGCTGCATCAGCATGTGCAAATCAACAATGCAATCCTCCACATAAGCAGATGTAAAACCAAGAACCACATGATTGTATTAATAGATACAGAAAAAGCATTTGATAAAATTCATTATCCCATCTTGATAAAAACTCTCAAACACCTATGCATTGAAGAAACATTCCTCAAAATATTAAAAGCCTTCTATGATAAACCTGAGGCCAATGTTGTATTTAATAAGCAGAAGCTGGAAGTATTCCCCTTAAGAACTGGATCAAGACAAGGATGTTCACCATCGCCACTCTTACTTAACATAGTACTGGAAGGCTTAGCCAGAACAATCACACAGGAGAAAGACATTAGAGGTATATAAATAGGAAAAAAGAAAGTCAAATTGTCCTTCTTCACTGATGATATGATTCTATAACTAGAAAACGCTAGATATTCTGCCAAAAACTTTCTGGCACTGACAAACAACTTTGGTAAAGTCTCAGTATAAAAAATCAATGTGCATAAATCAGTTGCATTTCTATACACCAACAACAAGCTCCAAATCAAAAACACAATCCCATTCAAAATAGACACACACGAAAAGTACATCATATTTATCTAAACAAAGTAGTGAAAGATATTTACAATGACAGCAATAAAAACACTGCTAAAAGAAACCAAAGACAACATAAACAAATGAAAGAATATCTTATTCTCAAAGATTAGAAGAACCAATATTATCAAGATGTCCATATTATCCAAAACAATCTAGAGATTTAATGCAATCCTTATCAAATTACTAGCAACATTTTTCAATGACCTAGAAAAGACAATACTTAAATTAATATGGAAGCAAAAAGGAGCCCAAATAACTAAAGGAAGCCTCATCAAACAGAACAAAGTTGGTGGTATCACACTCCCAGACTTCAAACTTTACTACAAGACTGTAATAACCAAAACATCATGGTACTTGTACAAAGATAGATACATAGACCAATGGAACAGGATAGAGAACCTGGCAATAAAACCACAGACAGTCAACAAACTAATCTTTGACAAAGCCAACAAAAACAAACATTGGATAAAGAAAACTGTATTTAGCAAATGGGGCTGGGAAAACTGGCTAACCACATGCAGAAGAATGAAACTGGACCCCATACCTTTCACCATATACAAAAATTAACTCAAAATGGACCAAGAAATTAAATGTGAAACCTCAGACTATAAGAATCTTAGAAGAAAAACCTAAGGAACACCCTCCTGAACACTTAGGCAATGAATTCATGACCAAGTTTTCAAAAGCAAGCATAGCAAAATCTAAAATTAACAGGTGACAGGTAAGAATTTACCAATCTAAAAATCTTCTGTACAACAAAAGAAACCATTAAGAGAGTAAAAAGAGGCAACCCACAGAATGGGGAAACATATTTGCACTATGCATCAGAAAAAGGCCAAACACTCAGGATCTATAAAGAACTCAAACAAAATGAGAGAAAAAATACAAATAACCTCATTTAAAAATGGAAAAAGGACATGAACTGACACTTCTCAAAGGGATATACAAACGGCCAACAAACATGAAAATATTCTCAGGTTCACTAATCAACAGAGAAATGCATATAAAGCTACAACAAGATAGCATCTCACACTGATCAGGATGGCTATTATTAAAAAGTCAAAAAACATCTCTGCACTTTAGCCAGGGTGACAGAGTGAGACCCTAACTCAAAAACACACAACAACTACCAAAAAAAAAAAAAAACACTGAAATGGGATCCCTTCCATCACAGAAACACACCATGGAGAAACTACTAGGACTACAAATGTTGGCAAGGTTAGGAAGAAAAAAGAATGCTCAGCCGGGCTTGGTGGCTCAGCCTGTAATCCCGCGCCTTGGGAGGCTGAGGTGAGTGAATTGCCTGAGCCCGCGGGCTCGAGACCCGCCTGGGCAACTTGGTGAGACCTCATCTCTACAGTAAATCAAAAATTAGCCGGGTGTGGTAGTGCACGCCTGTAGTTCCAGGTACTTGGAAGACTGAGGTGGAAGGATCGCCAGAGCCCAGCAGGTCGAGGCTGTGGTGAGCAGGAGCGGCCACTGCACTCCATTCTGGGCGACAGAGTGAGACTCCAACTCAAAAAAAAAAGAAAAGAAAAAGGAATGCTCCTACAATGCTGGTGGGAAGCAGTTTGGGAATTTCTCAGAGAACTAAAAATAGAGCTACCATTCAACCCAGTAATCCCACTTCTGGGAATATACCCAAAGAAACACATACCATTCTGCCAAAAAAGACACCTGTACTCGTATGTTCATCGCAGCACTATTCACGAAGGCAAAAACATGGAACCCACCGAGATACCCATAGAAGGTGGACTTGATAAAGAAAATATGGTATATAACACACTATAGACTACTATGCAGCCATAAAGAACAAAATTACGTCCTTTGCAGCAAGATGAATGCAGCTGGAGACCATCATTCTAAATGAATTATCAGAAACAGAAAACTGAATACCACACATTCTCACTCCTAAGGGGCCACTAAAAATGGGCAGACATGGGCACAAGGATGGGAATGGCAGACACTGGGCACTGCTAAGAAAGGATGGAAGGAATGGAGGATAAGGGATATAAAACCACCTGTTGGGTACCATGTGCTCCACTGTGGTGGAAGGTGGAAAGAAAAGTTTGTCTGAAGCCAAAATCTTGCCTTCGTGCACTATACTTACATAACAAATCCTCACATGTACCCCATAATTCTAAAAAGAATAAGTAAATAAATAAATATTTTAAATTTTCATTATATTTCTTTTTGCTTCATAAAATATTATGAGAGTTTTTAAATTTTCAAGCATGTGGATCTCGGGAGCAGAATCATATTTCTGCCTATTTTTGCTTTGTGATCAGAGAATATGATTTGTGCGATATCAACCTGAGTATTTATTGAGTCATTATTTGTGGCCTTCCACAGACTCGAGTTTTATGAATGTTTCATGTATCCTTTAAAAATATGTATTCTGTAAGTGTTTTCTGCAATATTCTCTTTATATATTTATTATGTCAATTTTATCATTGATAAAATTCAATGTCAAGCTCTCTGTTCCCTTATTCATTTTTATCATGTTTATATATATATATATATAGAGAGAGAGAGAGAGAGAGAGAGAGAGAGAGAGAGAGACATATATATAAACTAAATGGGAGTGATATGATAAATCTTCCATTTAAATTATATATTTATTTATTTCCCCTTCAAATTATCCAGTTTTTGCTCTATATATGCGTGTGTGTGTGTGTGTGTGTGTGTGTGTGTGTGTGTGTGTGTGCGTGCATGCGTGCGCGCTTGTATATATGACTATTTTCTTAGAGGAATGCAGGTTTATGATTATATATAAACCTGGTGAATTGTTTTCTATATGATGATACTCTTGCTTTCTTTAACTACTATCTTTTGTCTTAAGGACTATGCAGTCTGAAATTAATATTGTTAAAGCAGTCATATTTTAATTTATAACTGCATAGTACTTTTTCTATCTTGTTACTTCAAAAGTCTCTGCATAATCATGTCTTTGGTATATTTCTTATTTTAAAAATGCACATTTATTGTGGTAGCTGTCGGTTTTGCTTTTTTCAGTCCACTCTAGCACTTCTGGAAAGATGGTGGTGACAGTGCCCGTATTGTTTTCAATGGTTTTGAAGCCTGGCATAAAAGACGATTACAGCAGCTAAACAGCAAGATAAAAAATCCATGGACAATATTCACAACAAAACTAGACAACAAAGCGGGCCCTGATACAAGCATAATGGCGACAAACCACCAGAGCCACGAGAGCCACGTGGAATTGGCATCTGTGCAGGAGAAAGGAAAGCAAGTGGCACCATGCTGAGTGGTGAGCAGACCGCTGTAGAGCCCACAGTCATCTACTGGAAAGCAAAGCAAGCCAATCTGAGAGCACCTCATGAAACTGAAAATGCGTTTTCTCTCTTTACAACCAGGTAAGTTCAAGGAACATAAAGCGGATTAAAGGGGTTGGAGTAGTTCAACTGCTCTGAAATCTCAGAACTGAAATAGGGGCCAGGCACAGTGACTCAAGCTTGTTAATCTCAGCACTTTGGGAGGCTGAGGCAGGGAAATCACTTGAGCCCAGGAGTTCCTAAGCAGCCCAGGCAACATAACAAGACCTTGTCCTACAAATAATCAAAAAGTAAGTAGGGTGTGTGTGGTGGTACGTGCCTGTAGTTCCAGCTATTGGGAGGCTGAGGAGAAAGGATCATCTGAGCCCTAGCCCAGGAGGTGGAGGCTGCAGCGAGCTGTGAGTATGTCACTGCACACCAGCCAGGGCGAGGAGTAAGACTCAAAAAAAAAAAATGGAAATGGGCTCTCTTCCATCACAGGAAACAAGTAGTCCTGTGGATAAACTACTAGGACTAGAAAATTAAGCAAGTTAGGGAAAACAGAGACAAAAAGGAGAAGATTCTGACCAAAGTGAGGTAAGGAAGACAACCAAGAAATCTCAGGAAACAAGAGGTCATATTTCCATATTTTTAAACATTAAATAAACATGGCAGGAGAGGGAATCTTGTAATATTAGAAAAACTTTCCTAAATCTTGCCTCATTCTAAAAGTCCAGAAAGATTAATTTCACATTTAAAAAAGGACAGCAAAGAAACACAAGTGTAACATCTCATACAAAGTTATAATAAGTAATGAGACCATAAGGAGCACAGTAAAATTTCTAGAAATGAAGAAAGCATGCCAAAAAATTATGCCCACAAAACAGACAAAAATGCAGCTTGCTATTTCAAAATCAACTAAAAAACATTAAGGAAAGTATTACAAGACACAATAAAACAGCAAATCAGAATCTTTGGAGCTAAGAACTGAAATTATAGAAAGACAATAATCAGGAATAAAAGAACATATCCTTTAAAAATTAAGACTATACTAGGATATAGTGTGGAAAACCACATAGCTAAGAGAAATAGAAGGTAGAAAAGAACATTTATTTAAATAAAAAGGAAACAAAGGGATAAAAGTGTTTCAAGAGAAAGTGACAAATACAAAGATAGGCAAAAAAGACCAAACACACAGATACCAGGATTCCTTGAAGAAGAAAGCCAAAGCAAGGGAATAGAGTAAAATTACATTTAAGAAAATTTTTTTGACATTGAAAAAAAAATTATTGAAACAACATCCTGAGTTCCTGAGACTATTGACCCAGAATGACTAATGTCAAGAGAAAGTTCTAGTAAAATTAATGAAAAGTAAAGAAAAAAAATACTGTGGTAGCCGGGCTCGGTGGCTCAGCCTGTAATCCCGTGCCTTTGGGAGGCTGAGGTGAGTGGATTGCTTGAGCCCGCGGGTTCGAGACCCGCCTGGGCAGGCGAGACTTCATCTCCACGATAAATCAAAAAAAATTAGCCGAAGCCGGGCTCGATGGCTCAGCCTGTAATCCCGTGCCTTACTCCTCGCCCTGGCTGGTGCGCAGTGACATACTCACAAAATTAAATTAAAAATTAAATCAAAAAATTAGCCGGGCCTGGGAGCGCACGCCTGTAATTCTGGCTACTCGAAAAGCTGAGGAGGAAAGATCGCCGGAGCCCAGCAGGTCGAGGCTGTGGTGGCCGAAAGCGGCCACTGCGCTCCAGTCTGGGCGATAGTGAGACTCCAACTCCAAAAAAAAAAAAAAAAAAAATACTGTGGTCATCTAGAAAAAAGATCATGTGACCTATAAAGAAAATAAAATTCAATTTCACTAGACTTTCAACAGTAACATTTTATTTCAAAAGAAAATAAAGTAGCACCATTAAGATACTTAAGAATACAAGAAAGTATGAGCTGAGGTGTTTATAATCATTAAAATTGACTTTAGAGAATACAAGACACAGATAAACTGTTATCAACATCCAAGAATTTATGGAATATTATTTCATTGAGCCCTTCCTAAGGGCTTTATTAGAGAATAAGCTTTAAACAATCAAAACAGAGGACTAAGACTAAGTAAGAGCTTAGGGACTGAGGATAGTATATAATAGATGAATGCTCTGATCACATAGATATTATAAACCACTATTAAAGATGTGATCAGAATAAAAATATTTGTCTTATGTATTAAAAATCTGCAGCTAATGCATATTTAATGATGCAGCATTCCACTTAAAATAATGTAAAGTTAAAGATGTCCAACCCCACTTCAACTCCATATTATACCAAGTTAGCACAATATTGTTCAAGGAAAAAAATGCATATATGTATATATAGCACTTGAAAAGTAAGAAAAAATGCTATAATTCACATATGATAATTCAAGAGACTATACAAACTACTAGAATTAACAAAGTTTCAAAAGGTCTGGATATAAGATCAATGTACAAAAAAAAAATTGTGTTTCTAGATATCAATAAAAAAATCAGAGTATGTGGTTTTTTGAAGATACCTTTGAATATAGCATCAAAACCTGTGTTATACATAGAAACAAATATAGGTGAAGTTGTGCAAGACTTTAATGAGGAAAAAAATATATAAGCCCTTGTTCAAAGACATGAAGATTGAAATAAACAAAGAGTTATTTTATGTTCGTGGGTGGGAAGTTTCTACATCATAATGATATTAGTTCTCTTCAAATTAATCTATAAATTTGACCTACTTTCCATTTGAATCTTACCAAAACCTGATCCTAAAATTCACACAAGAGTTCAAATGACCAAGCAATTTTTTAAAACTAGGTGGTGTTCCCACTCTACAAGATATAGAAAGTTGTAGTGATTTAGATAACATTGTCTAGGTACAGAGACAGGCAAATAGACCCATTGAATAAGGCAGGGAACCTAGAAATAGAGACATATAGCTGGAAATCTGAAGCTCTGGTCACAACTATTTTAGTTGATTTTGTTTAGAGTCTGGAATCCAGTATTTTGTCAGGGCTCAGATTTCACTATTCTAAGACTGAACTGAAACTGGATTATCACAAGAGCTATTCTCCTGGAGTCCATTTGTTGTCTTACCTCACAAAATAACTTTAAATTTCAGTATATTCAATTTTAATACAGACTTTTGTTTAACCATTCATTATGACAGAGTGGAAAAATTCTGGTAGCAGGCAGGAAATGCCAACTGTAGTGTTGTTTTTTGTCACCGGTTCATTGTGAGTGACTCCACTCCTCTTTCCTCATTTAAGAATAGGATGAATAATGTTCACAAAAGCATTTCAAAAATTCTCACTTCTCCCTTCAACTCATAGCTAAAAGTAATAATGCTGGAGCCTTGACCACGGTCTAGAGACTGCACTAAACACTTTACAGTACTTGGACTATGGGAGTTAATTCTGTAAACAATCTTATTCATAGGCGGGTACAATTACCATCTTCATTTTACGTTTGGCACATTCAGGTTTAAAGCACTTTTCCAAGGTCAGTCAGATAGTAAGGAATGGAGCTAGGACTTACATCTGTGTCTGTTGGATAGCAGCACCTGAGCTCTTGAAAACTACTCCACACAGCATCTCTATAAAATATTGTTGTTAACCTGTTTGAAATCGAACAGGTATATTTGCAGCACTAAAATAAGAGTAAAAAATATACAATCTAAATTAATTAAAACAGACTAGTTATTTCTCCCCCAAAACATCTTTATAAAATTAAATTGGCTTTATTTCTAAGAAATTTTTTAGTCTGCTAACAAGAAATGCACAAGTGACCAGTAGGTGCTTCTAAAAAACCAGATTTTGAAAATGTGAGAAACCTGTATAGAATGCTGTTTCCTGAAACAAGAGTAAACTCCTAATGCCCCACTTGTAGACTAGGTTTTGTGCTGACACATGAAGAAGCTCTTTTTAATTAACTGGATAGGAATTTAATATCTTCACATATGCAAGGCAAGTCAACTTGCCCAGGCAACCAGATACACCAAGCTTTGTATATTAGTTCTGCTCTTTTGGCTTCCAAGTGAAACTTCTAAGTCATGGGCATTAAGGCTAGGCCTTAAGTAATGACTTTGTACTCAAGTGTTTCTGGGGAAAATTAGGATGTGCTAACCAATACAAGGTGACCCAGCAAATTAGAAATTATTAATAATAGAAATAAACCACAGGAGCCCAAATAAAAACACCCAGGAGATTAATTGGCTGAATACCACGTGGCTCTCACTGAATGCGAACAAAGAGATCTTCAGAGTCATGGCAAAATATGAAACTGGAAATTAGGCACACCATGCAGATGCATATCTGTTTTCATATAGCTTATTCAGAAACCATTTCCAAGAAGCCTGAAATGTGCATTTTGCCACCTTAATATAGCAGTGAATATAAAGGCCTATCTTCAGTCTAAGGAATAGTCCTAAACTCTGCCGGGATTGTGCTTTTCAGGAGTTCCCTGAGTGGTCACCTTACCAAAACTGAGAATAGTTTTTGTCTAAAGGTACAATATTATTCTCATATTTTGCCTTTAAGATAAACATAACACTTTCCTACAAAATTTCTTAGTTGTGTTATTTACACCTTTAATGTTTTTCTTGACATTTTATTAGTGCTATTTCATCTGCATCCACAAACTCTGTGCTGATTTATTACTAACATCTCTAAGAGCAAGTGTTTTAATTCCTATTTATTTATAAATTTTCCCCATCAAAGTTCACAGATGGTTCTTCATGCAGATGTGCTACAGGACAGAAACTTTTTCTGCTTGTATTTCTGTCTTCCATAAAACTTAACATGGATTATTACCCAGAGGAGACATTCAGTAAATTATTCTTTGGGAACTAAATGTAATTAATTTCTAAAAGTTTTAGCTTCACCTTGTGTACTAACTCCTATAACTTTTATCTTTCCCCTCATTCAACAAATATTTAATTGAGCCTATACTATGTTCCAGGAACACATTAACATTATATTTCTCTTGAAACAATGTTTTCATGGAATTACAAAGAATAAAATCAAAGAATTTTACAGCTAGAAGGAGACTTGGGGGGTTATTAGTTCTGCACACTTATTTTAGAGAAGGTGAAATTTTGCAAGAATTTGTAAAAGAAACTTTACCGAGGTAAGTGCCAGGATGAACAAAAAATGGTTGGTGACAGAATGGGAACTAATAGCCAGGTCTCTTGTCTTTGCTGCCAGAACTTTCCCTGCATGCATTACTTTTTAAAGTTTTAAGTATGTTTATAGATATGAAGGTCATAAGAGTATGTCATGCACTGTAGCTGGAAATGGTTACTAGTTATTTCATGTCACAATAATGCTACTTTAATAAAAGACAAGTAAATCTGTAGTAAGAATTTTTGTAATCATAATCAAGAAACTTAAAGTTATTTATACACTTTGACTCAATAATTCTATTTTTAGGAGTTTACCTAGGGAAACAGTTGGATTGCACACAAAGGTTTGTGTACAAGACTATTTATTGCAGGCTTTCAATCAAAATTTCCAGTCATAGAGTGTCATACACCTATATGCTGGAATGCTATACATTTTCAAAGGATGTTTAATTATGCAGCAAAATATACTTAATATGGTTTAGGTTTTAAGAAAGCGCATTGCATACTGTCTAATTTCAGTTCTGTAAAACGAAATTAGATGTGTACACCAGTGCAGTTTAATCTGAGAAAATAAGCCAAAATTATCACTTGGGTAATTTATGAGTATTACAGTTACCCATGATTTTGAGTTTTACTTATAAATCTTTTTACCTCCAATTTTATAAAACAAACATATATGTATGCATAATAGTAGTAGAGAAAAGAAGCATTACCTTTAAAAATCTTCTATTCAAGAAAGGACCAGCATGGGCCAAGCTAAACAGCCACCCACAATGAAGAGTTGATTTGAGTGAAGTCATAAAACCTCCCTAATTTAAACTTCTCAAAGATTCCCTCTCCTCTGCACTGCCAAAGTGTTATCATGCCTTTAGTGGGAGAAGCACTCACAGAGCCCTATGTGCTCCAAGGAAGCAGTGATCCTGGCATCCTGGTCATTGGAGGGGTGAAGACCTGCTTGTTCCTGGCAAGGAGGTCCTCTGCTCCCATCCACACATACTCAGCCTTGTCACCTTAACCTACGTCTGAAACCTAAGGCTAATTCCACCATGCCCCAACATCCTGATTCGTGATCCCAAGCCATCCCATACAATATGGACTCTCGTCCTTATGTGTCTACATGTGTAGCAGATCCAGTCTCTCACACTACTTCATGGTCTCAAATTCTTCCACTGCAGCCTAGAGACAGTTGCTTGCTTAAGAGCAAATATCATACATTGTCAATCATCAATAGCATCAGTATCCTAGTTGTCAATTTTCAATGATTCCCTTCACTTTCATTCTTAAACTAAAACCTGGCTGACCTCTGGGGCCATTGCTTAGAAGAGAGTGTCTTTTTTTTTTTTTTTTTTTTGAGTTGGAGTCTCACTCTGTCGCCCAGACCGGAGTGCAGTGGCCGCTCCTGGCCACCGCAGCCTCGACCTGCTGGGCTCTGGTGATCCTTCTGCCTCAGCCTTCCGAGTAGCTGGAACTACAGGCATGCGCTACCACGCCCGGCTAATTTTTTGATTTATTGTAGAGATGAGGTCTCGCTGCCCAGGCGGGTCTCGAACCCGCGGACTTAGGCAATCCACTCACCTCAGCTTCCCAAAGGCGCGGGATTACAGGCAAGAGTGTCTTTTTTGTCTCTATTCTACCTCCTACAGTGGGGCCTGAAATATGGGTTATGTCTCCTCTGTTTTTCACTATCACTTGCAAAACATTGGCCTCCTCATCCTCCTTCTGTTCGTGTGACGCTCACACTGTCAGAACACCCCCTGTCTTGGAAATACATTTACTGAATTAACTGTATTGTTAACATCAAACCTGAGAGAGTAACGATGCTTCCAAAATGTATATAAAGAGTCAATCTCCACTTAATTCACCTGGCTTCAGGCCAGAGAGCAGTGCTGCGACTGTGAAATGAATTGTCATCGGTATAAAGTGGAAAATGACATAAATGCTCTCTATGGACACAGTTGAAATGGTGAGGGAAAAAAGAAGTTTAATTTAGAGTGGACTGCCCATTTGACTGCTGTGTCGAGCCCTGTGGACTTTGACGTCTGAAGTGAACCGCACAGCCATACTGGGTAAATCCCCTGAAAATATCGGGAATGCCAAAAAAAGGCATACACATTTTAAGACATGCTATCTATATATTATTTTTAGTTTACTGTCATCAGAAGTGTCTGGATGCTGATGGTGATCACTTTGAATACCTCTTGCAATTGCAGAAGTCAAACGTGACTCATATTCATTTCATCCTTTGGAATTGGTATATATTGAGTATGACAATGTTAATACAGTTTTTTCTTAAAACGTGTATACATTTTTTGGCATCCTCTGTATGAATTAGCCCACTTATTAATGAACTTTAAAGCCATGCCACACAATCCAAATTCACTTAGCCTGTAAAGTCCTGCAACCTGGCATTTCCCATCCAATAATCCCCAACTTGGCACATTGCTTTATATTTTGGTTTAAGTGGTTTCCTGAAAAACTGGAATGTGTAGGGTCTGTATGATCGAAGAATACAAAACAAGTAAAAACAAGGACCAAAATATGTTTGCTTATAGCTTTAAAAGGAAAGTGTCACACAGCATTATCCCACATCCTGTCTTAGTCTGCTTAGGCTACTATAACAAAGTACCATCCACAGGTGGCTTACAAACAACAGAAACTTCTTTCTCACAGTTCTGGGACTGGCTGTCTGAGGTCAGCGCACTTGCAAGGCTGGTTTCTTATAAAGACCTGCTTCCAGGCTTCGGGTGCCATCTTCTCAACATGACTTCACATGGCAGAAAGAGGGATAATGCCCTCTGGGTCCTGCTCATAAGGAGACTAATTCCCATTCCTGAGGGCACGAGCCTAATGACCTCATCACCTCTCGAAGGGCCCACTTTGTCGAACCATCACATTAGGGATTAGGATGTCAACATAGGACCCCGTAAGGACACAAACATTCAGTCCATACTCACTATTTGCAGCCCTCGGTTCTCTCAGCAAGTACTGATCAAGTGCCTTCTGTATGCCAGTCACAGTGCTCAGTGCTAGGGGTGCAACAGTCACCAGAACTGGCAATGTCCCTGATCTGCTTACCTTCAACTGAAATTGTAGAAAACTGTTGTGCACATTTTGATTCTATTTCATTCCGCTCTATTCTAATAGGATTCAAATTGCATAACAAAATAATTAAAATAACATTGTAATGCCTATTTAAAATTCATAAAGCAGTTTTACATTTATATTCTTAGCTGATGCTCAAAAAAGCCCCATAGGGTAGGAAAGGGGATTAGTCCTAATGATGTCATTTTACAGATGACAACGCCAAGACACTGAACATCATGACTTAACAGGACGCAACCCAAGGATGTGCAGAAACCAAGACGCACGTGGGATGGGGGCCCTGGGAAAAGTCACGGGGAAAAGAAGACAGAAGCAAGCGTCTGATGGAGGAACTCCAGTTCGTGCACACGGCCCGTGACTGCTTTGGACATTTTTTAAGCTTTTTGCTTTTTTAGTTTGTTTTGTTTGGGGCTTGTACAATGCACATACTGCTAGAACAACTCTAATAACCACCATGCCTGAATCTTTTCTTTGGGAATGTATTGATCAAGTTCACCTTCCGAGTAGCTGAGACTACAGGCGTGCCACCACACCTGGCTAATTGTGTGCCTTTTTTGTAGAGACGAAATCTTGCTATGTTGCCCAGACTGGTCTTGAGTTCCTGGGCTCAAGCAATCTTGTCGCCTCAGCATTCCCAAGTGCTGGGATGACAGGAGTGAGCCACCATGCCTAGCCTGATGTTCTTCTTAAGTGCATACCCTTTTCACTGGAATTTGGTGGGAAGACCCCTTTCATGGTGTAATCTATCCCTGGATTAGATGGTCTTGAAGACAGAGAGCACGATCTTTGCCTGCAAGGGTATATCAGTGTCACTGGAGATACAGTTTATGCTCCTTGAGAACAGACACTTTGCCTTCCTTTTATCAACTTCTGCAAATGCTTTTAAAAGCATTACACAAGTTTATTGTTGAAGAAATCTCTTTAATAGCAAATCGGGATCATTAAAGTATAAAAAATGTATTTGCATTTGGAAATGATACCAACATTCTGAAAACTAGATATGCAAAATAGAAGGATAAAGCCATATAAAACAAAAGCTGTAGGACCAGTTATTTTATGTCTGTATGCTTAGATGTAAGGCGATGACCCAGCCAGGACTGTCCAGCTGATGGCTATCATTTAGAAGAAGGTATGTGACTGTGTTATCAGAGAAGTCAGGAATGGAAAACTCCTATTCATCGATCAGCCCCTTGGCAAGACTTTTTTATCTACAGTAAAAGTAGCCATATTTGTATTCCCTTGTGGTTTCTAAACGTTGTAAAAAAAAATGAAAAGAAATGACAAAAAGCAAAGCAAAGGAGTGTCAGCTTGGTCAAGATAAGTATATGCAAAAGTAGAAGCTATCTCTCCTAGTTTCTTCCTAGATCTAAGGTTGTACAAAAGCTAAAATGAGGCAGATGGAGCCCAGGCTAACCTTGAATATTTCTTGCTTAATTTGACTATTTAAACTTTTTAATTTGGTTCCTTTCTGTTCCACATCTTTATAAAAAAAAAAGGTAGAGTATTTTTAGATTAAAGAAATAACATATTTTGTGAGCAGGTGGGAAGCTAGAAAATTCCAGTCACCAGGTGTCACACTATCAAACAGCATACACCAGGTGTAAAAAGTGGAAAAATAACCTAGGGTACCTGGGGATAATTCCAAGAAAGGTTAGACCGTGACTGTCTTTACCTCTAGCAGCCATTTCAATTTACAACTTGGCTGCACAGGCAATGTGACTATTAGAAAAATATATGTTAATAAGGCACCCTTTCCCGATCTAGAGAGAAGCACCGAGGACAGAAGGGTCATCTTTAGCGTCTCCTTCTTTCGCTCATGTTATTCCCCAGCTTGCAGGGTTGGGCCATTCTTCACCCACCTGGCGAACTCCTGCGTGCCCTTCTGGAGAAGAGGTCACCGGTTCCTGGAATTGAATTGAATTCTGAATCAGAATTCTCTGGTATGAGTCGATTCAACAAATATTTGTTGTTCACCAACACTGTGCCAGGCACGGAGGGATCAGCAGCGGTGAAAAGAGATACTGGCCTCAAGTTGCAGACTCGGGGTCTGATGAGAAGAGGGACCCTCCATGATTCAGCAAATATTAAGTCCTCAGGGTGGACCAGGCATCTTTCTAGCAATACACACCAGTCTAAATGAATATGAAAGCACAATACTGAGAAAAAAGAAAAACACAGTTGCAGTGCATACACTACACATAGGCATGCATATGTAATATATATATATATGTGAATTCATATAAACCGTGTGTATGTGAATTTATGTAAATTATAAGCATACACACAATATCACAATTGTTTGTAAATACAATTAGAATGAGTAACATAATAAAGATTTCAATAACAATTTACAATTTACAAACCACTTCCTATCAGTACCCTGTTTGATGCTCAAACAAGCATCGAAGGAAGGACAGCGAGTTCCAGTGAAGGCATTTAGCAGACAGCAAAGCCAAGGAGAGGGCAAGAGGGGTACACATAAAAACACATGAACTGGGAGGATTAAAACCAAATTCAGGAAAGAGACGACATTCAAGAGTGAGAGAGGAAGTGGAGTAGAATGGGAAGGTGAACAGAGGTGACTTCAGATTGATCTGCAGCATTCCAGTTCTTTCCTTTAAGCAGAATCTGAAGCAGAAAAGGCAAAGAGTGAACTTTAGTGAAGTCATTGTGATGAATAATTCTTCTTCTATTAGACTCTGCTTCTCAAAATCTTGCCAAAATAACAAAGAATAAAAATACGCAACAAAAAAGGGACTGATGGCACTTTGAGAATACTTACACCTCTCTCTGTATTTTCACAACATATTGTAAAAATTAAGTGTAATTGCAGAACTGGAAGATCTACTCTGGCCAGTCTCAGCATAAAATAAACTGTACTTTCCTTTTATTGTCTTTTTTATTCCTTTCCTTTGCTTCCTCCTCTTTTCTCCCATACTCTGCAATTAAATTATTCTGCTTCAGATAACAGTTAAGGTAAGTTGCTTGTACTTCTTCTTCAGCTCAGAGACTGTGAGTATCCTGCAGGCAGGATTCCTGTCTCAGCTACCTTCGTATTATTAGGACTGGCACCATACATGGTTAATAAGTACCTGATTAGTGTTTGCTGCAAAATACATACATGCACACACACCACAAACTGGGGACTTAATCCTAAACAGGATTAGCAAAGCTGTTTCATTTTTTTCCCTTTAGTGTTCTGCTATTTCATTAAAGTTCAGGAAGAGTAACTTAAAACATACACACATGTGCACACATACACACACCCACACACCACCACTACCACCATCAGTCAGGATCAAGCCCACAGCATCTTTTAGGTGTGGTGGTTGAATTACATGTACTTCTGAACTTGTAAACAAGATTTGATTGCATCGTATTCGGGGGAAAAAATGAGGACTTGGTATTGATTTTTCCCCAGTTCAAAGAGAGTGCAGGTGTTTACGCATTTATGAAATTGATCGACTCCCGTTTAGCAACCAACTGATAATAAGTTTAAGCTTCGAAGTGAGGCTGGAAAAGGTTTGATTATATTAACAATGCTAGTAGTCATGGGTTCATAAATCTTAAGAGAAAGGATGCATATGTCACTTCTAATGCATGAAAAAGTTGTTCTTTTATCATGGATAACTCTCCTTTGTGCAGAGACCCAGTTGATCATCTATTCCATTATTTGAATAAGTATCTGATGTCTTGTTTTCTTTCAAGAAGGCAGGTGCAGGATGAAGCAGGAAGCCTGCCAAGAAAGATGATAAATTACCATTTGGTGCTGGCGACCAGAGCTCTGCACATGCAGGGCTGCCAGGAATTAAGAGGAAGAGTAACCAGAGGCGAGGAGGGAAATAGCTTCTGACTACAACTTTAGAGGTGTTTGCTTTTTGTCTTCGTTATCTTTGTGGTATTTTCAGGATCTCTCTGAGTTTAGTAATCTGCATAATGAAGTCCTGTTTTAAAACAATGATGCACTACCTCAGAATATTCTATTACACCTGTTGAGGACCAATAAAAAATCGGAATTGAGAGAGAGCTGGACAGTGGAAACACGGGAGTGACCTAAGTGAACAAGTGACACAAAGCAGCGGTGAAGGTGTCTGCGCCTTCTTCTAGGGGGCACCAGGGTTCCCCTCAGAGGTCATACTCTGCCCCAAGGCAGCCACACTGACAGGGGCACACTCATATTACATTCGTCCCCCGAAACTCGGAAGAATAGAAGTGATAAAAATAACAATAGTAAGGATCATAATGACAGTCGTTGAAATCAGGCTATTCTATTACTATCTCCTGCCTACCGGTAACTTTTCTGTTATCCTATCAAAATTTTATAAATTAATGTTTAATATTCGTGCAATAACTCTGTTGGAATCATCATTGGCCATGGCTGTTCTTAATGTATTAAATTCGGCAAGAATTTATTGAGCAGCTAAAATGTCCCTGGCCTCAGCCCGGTGCCAGGGATATAAAGACAGAAGGCCCAGACCCTCAAACTCAGTCTAGTGGGGAGAGACAAATCCAGGGTGGTGCACCCAGAACCATGGTTACGCTGTCATGGGGATCACCAGAGAGCTTGACAGGAGCACCCACGGAGCCAGGTACCTCAGGACGGGAGCCTAAGAGTGATGACAATTGAAGTGGTAAAAAGTGAAGGAGAGGGATGTTCACGGCATTGGGAAAAGAGTGAGCTAGAGAGGTAGAGGTGAGTGAAGCAACCCTCGACAACCTACGAGATTTGTGTCTGGATCTCAGGATGAATGTGTGATTGAGAAGATACAAAACTGGGTCTCCACCTTAAAGGGTCCTAGATTCAGACTAAGGAGTTTGGAATTTACTGTGACACTAATGGGAAGTGCCTAAAGGATTCTGAGCAGGGAAGTCACGTGATCGACGCATCTGACAGTACTTATGGTACAATATGGTGGGCACTGTGAAGGGAACACGACTTAAGTACTCTGAACACAGAAAAGGACAAGGGTGAGGTCACGCTTCCCAGAGGAAGCCACACTTGAGATGGACTTTAGAGGATTAGTAGAAGTTTACTGGGCATAGAGGGAATGAAAAGCATTTCTTTCCTTCCTTCCTTCCTTCCTTCCATCCATCCTATCAGGATGTCACTCTGTCACCCTGGCTAGAGTACAGTGGCACTGTCACACTTCACAGCAGCCTCTAACTTCTAGGCTCATGTGATCCTCCTGCATCAGCCTCCTGAATAGCTGGGACTACAGGCACATGCCACCATGCCCAGCTACTTTTTAAAAAATTTTTGTAGAAGTGAGGTCTCACTATGTTGCCCAGGCTGGTCTCAAGTTCCTGGGTTCCAGCAATCCTCCCGCCTTGGCCTCCCAAAGTGCTGGGATTACAGGTGTCAGCTATTTGCCCAACTTCATTTCTATTGGATAGAAGGAGGTGGGGGGAGGAAGAAAGGAAGAAAACGAGGGAGGGAGGGAGGGGGAAAGGGAGGGAGGGAAGAGGGAAGAAAAGAAAGAAAAAAGTATATATAAACTCAACAGAGCTATGAAAAACCAAAGAAAACCTTGATTAGATTTTGATTATGATTTTGTTTCTAATCACTCAGCAACATCTAGGCCTTAAAATGAAAAAGACGCTGGGCTCGGTGGCTCACCTTGTAATCCTGCACCTTGGGAGATTGAGGTGAGTGGATTGCCTGAGCCCACGGGTTCGAGACCCGCCTGGGCAACTTGGGGAGCCCTCATCTCTACAATAAATCAAAAAATTAGCCAGGTGTGGTAGCGCGCACCTGTAGTTCCAGCTACTTGGAAGGCTGAGGCGGAAGGATCACTGGAGCCCAGCAGGCCGAGGCTGCGGTGGCTGGGAGCGGCCACTGCACTCCAGTCTGGGCGACAGAGTGAGACTCCAATTCAAAAAAAAAAAAGAAAAAGATAAAGAAATCCAAATCAGGTTGATAATTGAAGGAACTATATCTTATTCTCACTTTATCAAAATATAATATAATACCTTTCTTCAGTCATGATAATTCATGATATTCAGAGTAGGATAATTTTGACAGGTTCCTGAGCCAAGTAGAGAAGAATTATGAAGTGGAGGACAAAAGCAAGGACCCAGAAACATGAACTATTTTATTTGCTTTGCCAGGGATGAAGCAGTAATTCTGAAAATGTTCATTTGTTTCTTTCACAGCTCTAAAACAGCAAGATGGCACCTTGTTGTGCATCAGGCAACAGCCGTTTTTCAGGCTGTGGGGGCTTCTGCAAAGTGGACGTTGTGGGGAGGGAGTCCTCTGCATTTGGGGTCCAGCACCTACAAGCGTTGTCTGAGCTCTAAGAGAGCATAGGTTTACAATCAGTCCACTGTATACTTCAAGTACAATTGCCAGCCACAACAACCACACAAACAAACCGCTGTGAAATAGCAGTCCTAGGGAAGCAGGATGTTTAGATGCGATTTTCACTTCGAGGTGAGGCATCCACGCTTTAGCATTTCCATAGGTGGCTGAGTCAAACAGGCAGCCCCAGACAGTGGCTTTGATGCAGAGTGAGAGGCAGGAGAGAGCAAGGAGAGGGATTGAAATCTGTCTGCTGTGATCCTGTCTGCCATTCACCACTTGTATGACTCCAGCAAGGCATTCTTTAAGCCTTGACTTAAACCTTTAGTCTGGAAAATGGGCACAGCAATGCCCATTTCACTCGGTTTTTTTGAGGAGCAAATGAGATAGAGTCGGTAAAATAATTGGCACTGTGATAGAAGCCTAGAAGGCGTTAAGTAAATGGAGGCTCTGGAAGAATGACCACAAGCCTGGATACTATGGCCATGAAGAATAAGACCAAGAGGATATAGTCATCCAGGTACCACCCTGTGGTCCCCACTCAAACGCCACTACTGACACTTACTTCTAAGAAGTGTATCAGCAAGAAACATGGGGGCAACCGGGTTGCCCATCGAAGCTGGACTGGATAAAGAAAATGTGGTGCATATACACAATGGAATATTATGCAGCCATAAAGAAGGACAAACAGATGGACTTTGCAGCAACTTGGATGGATTTGGCGTCGATCATACTCAGTGATCTATCACAGAAACAAAGAACAGAGTTCCACATGTTCTCACTCATAAGCGGACCTGGAACAATTATAATACTATAAGAAAGCATTTGGCAGTAGTGGGAAACTGTCGGGGGAGTGGGATTGGCAGTTGAGGGAAACTGCGAGGGGAGGGAGGGGCACGTGTACTTCAGCAAGTGTACTTGCATAATCAATGTTTGTACACCTAACCCTGAATTGAGCCCCACGTCTTGACAATTTAAAAAATAAATAAATAATATTTGTTTAAAAAGAAGTGTACCGAAATGGCCTGATTGTTTTCCACCAAGCTGATAGCTTTTAATCATTGCTTCAAAAACAAACTCAGCACTCAACATTGGCCACACTGTACTGTAAGGAAGAATATACGACCCTCACTGCTAAAGAATACATCCTAACAGTGTAATTTCAGCACCATCATAATACTGGACACATCATTTAACTCTAGCCTATTTTCCCATCTATGAAAGGAAAGATTTGGACTCTTCAATGCTATGATTGGCCTATAATCAAGAAATAATTATACATGCTGTGTCTAAAGATCTAAAAAGTGAGAATAAGGAGGTGGCATGGAAATAGAAAGCTAAATCACTTCCAGCATGAGTTTAGGCGGTGTGGTGAAATAGATGCAAGTAGGTAGAGGAACATAGTCTCCCATAGCAAGACATTGACCGTGGCAGGGTTAGTTCTAGGCCTTTAGCATCATAACAATATTGACATTAAAGGAGACACTAGGGCAATCTGCTCTGCTGAACATGTTGAGGCCATGAAATGAAGGGATGGGAACTTGTAGTGCTTTCCATGTGCCAAGCATTACGAGAGGCCACTAGGGTTCACCATAGCCCCACTGAGGGAACTGAGGCCCACAAAGCAACTTCACCCCTTGTTGAAGAGCATACAGTTTATCAAGGATAAAGCCAGGCATCTGCTCCATGGCCTGGGCACCTGACCATTACGTAGGGCTGCCCCTCATGAGAAAATGCTCTCCAAAGTCGGTTTCATTTAATACCTTTCCAAGAAAAAGCATTCTTATTTTTTAACGCACTACTTCTGATACGTGATAGAGAAGGCAGTGGGTTTCTTTTTCAGAGAAAAAGGAGCCGAGAGAAAATAGTACGAGATCAAGACTAGACAGTACTTTAGACTTTGAGTCATCGAGAGTCTCTTTTTCTAAAAAGAATTGAGAAACCAGTGAATCTGAATGTTTCACCGTACACAGGAGAAAACTTGGGCCCAGAAGGGCAAGCAACTTAGGTCTGTGGGACACACAGCTGGGTAGAGGCCACAGTGAGAGGGAGAGAAAGCTCAGGCCTCCTGGCTGGCGTGTGACCTGCCTTCTCTCTCTTTACTGTCACCCGGTGTGCTTCTCGGTATTTTGCCAGGCTCTCTGCTTCCAATAAATCACAAGTCCATTCTATTCACCTGCAATGACTGGTTAGCTCATTTGTTCCAGTTTTATTTTTATGCTACCTGTGTGCTCCCCATTAGACACAACGTAAAAGAACGTTTTTAACACAGGTTGTCTTCCTCCCACACCTTCAACACCTGGTGACATTTACTGTTAGGATATGAGTCACTCTTTCGATGCCGGTGTGACTCAGTGTGGGGCCATCTGGGAGATGGAAGCCACATTCCCGGGGTAGATACACCAGTGACCCATGGGGTGCCCACACCTCCTCCCAGATTCAGCTTGCTGAGGGAAGGAACAAAGCCCCCTCCCCATTGAGGGTTGCTAGGTTTTAAAAAAAATTAAGAAAAAGAATGCCTTGAGTGTACATAATACCCTAGACAAGTAAAACTAAATAAAATGTTAATGTGCATAATGCTTGCTTTTAATAATTATTTTAAAAATAAACACAGCATTGTATATTGGCCACGTTTTACTGTCATGGAAATCGTGTCACTAACCACTGAGTTATGCAATTTTAGCTCCATCACTGACACTGTAAACTTGAGCCATCCTTTAACTTGTCTGGAATATATTCTCATCTGTGAAACGGAAAGTCTGGACTCTGAAATTTCTAATTTCATGACTGGAAACAAGTCAAGCGCACTAATAAACAGAATGGGTTGTCTAAAGCCCTAAGAGGTAAGAATAAGTAGGTGATATGGACACACGATAATTAAATTACTTTAAGAAACCGGAAGTTCCGGAAAAGGAGAAGAAGGAAGAGTAGCAGAAGGGGAGACAATGCCCTTACCTCTTACTTGATGACTCCACGGGTCTGAGTCACCATTTATGGGTCAGCAGTTTCAGATGGGCACATCACAGCTGGTCTCCTCATGCTGGCTATTTTACCGAGAAAGTCAAAGTCCAAGAAGGGAAAGCAGAAAGATGGTTTCTCCGTTCCCATGGCAAGTAGTCAATATGCTGTCCAGCACCAAGAAAAACCCTCCTGAGAGCCTTCCTGTTGCCCTCCCCTGGCATTCCAGTTCTCTCCTTTCCAAACTCACCGTGAAATACTACTGAGGGCTTACTCGGCAGCAGAAACCACGCAAAGTGCTTATAATGCATTTGTTCACCCAATCCTCACAGCAGGTAGGTACTCTTAGTATTTTACTTGATAAGGAAGTTGAGACACGGAGAGGTTAAGTAATATACTCAGGCCACACGGCAGTCAAACAGCAGAGCAGGATTCAACCCAAGACAGTGTAAACAATATCCTTGAAACTCTGGAATCAGGAGCTCCTGTGTCCTTCCCAAATGAAATGGTTAACCTTGGGTACGTCTTCAAACTGAGAACACTGAAACCTACCTCCCTGGGCTGCAGCAAGTCTTTACTATGTCTAATTCTTGCCCTATATGGAGGGATTTGCTGCTTTTTCTTCTCTTTCTCTTAGAAGTCTCAGTCAGATCTCTTCATTTCTCAGCTGACGGCCTATATGGAGAGATTTGTTGTTTTTTTTTTCCTTTTTCCCTTGGAAGTTTCAGATCTCTTCATTTCTCAGCTGATGGAGCTGTAATTCTGCTCATGGATCCTTCCTCGTGTGTTACCCTGTGTCATTGTATCTGATTTGGGAAACTGCTTTACTCTGCGTTGGTACATCTGGGCATAGAAAAAGGTATTTTGTTTTACTGGATGTGTGTGTGTGTGTGTGTGTGTGTGTGTGTGTGTGTGTGTGTGTGTGTGTGTACACATGCTTTTGTTTTAAGCCTTATTTTTGCAGGTACTGAGTTCTTAAGGTTTAGCGTTTGGTGCCTGAAACACACACAAGCGTGCACACACACACACACACACACACACACACACAGACACACACACACACAGAGAGAAAATGAACGAACTACAGCTTGCTCAAATTTGATAAGCAGAGGTTTCCAGCTGCTATGCTTCCAACCTGGCCAAACACTTTCTGCTTAATTTGAAATCAGTTTCCTTTAGTTTTCAGGTTCCTAATTGACATGCTGGGATAGAACTCTCTTTCCCTCCTGACATCTTAACTGCTGGTTCTAGTCACGTTTAGCACTTTTATAGTTTCTTTCACGAGAAAAGAGATGATCTTTGAAGAAAAGAAATCATAATTCTCCTTTACCATCCTTATTTTATTTAACAGATTTATAGTAAATGCCTTGCCTACCTTAAATACCAAATGCTTATATTTTTATTGATATCTTCTACAACTAGCCTTAGACTGATAACTCAAAAAGCAGAATGTTATTTTTGTGAGTAAGTAATCTTCAAGCTTCAAGATTAGTGATTTTGTAGAGAAATATGACCCTCCAAAAGGAAAGAAAACAAGTTGATAGAACTAGGAAAAAAGGATATCACAGAAGTTTTTAAAACTATAAAAGAGTATCATGGGTGACTATACACCAATAATTTTGAAACTCATATTAAATATATTAATTTTAAAGAAAAACATAAAAAGCCAGTATTGACACAGGAAAAAACAGAAAGCTTAAGTGTACCAACCTATAAAAGATATTGAAATTGAATACATAAGATCCTTTTTCTCCATTCCTTTTTTTCCAATCCTTATTCAGTCTATCTGTGCAATCAATGATTAGGACAGGACTTTTCATAGTGTGTTTGATTTCTTCCTCCTCATACTCCTATTAGAATTGATAATATAGTGTCATTTAATATTATATTTAGGTCAATTGATAATGACACTTGAAATAGGATTGAGATTAGTACTAATTTTTGAAATTAAAAAAATAGATATAAGGACTGAAAGAGAAAAGACAAAACTTTCATAATTAGATAATATGATTTGCAACTAGAGCTAATCACATTCAAGGAGATTGCTGGACATAAAATCAATCAAAAATCAAAAGCATATGCTATCAAAATCTTACAAGCAACAGTCATTCCCCAAGGTAGAGCACCATAACTCCCTGTCATTTTGGGGGGCTGCCCATGGCAACTTCCTCGCAAAGAGTACAATATGGAAGGAGAATAGAAGGAGTCACTTTGTAGTGGAAGAAGCTGACCACCAGCACCTCAGGTGGGTGAACAAGGTTAACATCAACTCTGGTAAGTCACGGTGATAGCATGTACCCTTCACATGATGCAATGAGAATGGGATGCTACCTCTGTGGTCTTCTTTCCAAAGACCCATAACCCCGGTCTAATCAGAGAAAATCATCTGACAAACCCTCATCGGTGGACAGTCTATAACATGCCTGACCACTACCCCTAAAAATGGTCAAGGTTATCAAAAACAAGAGAAGTCTGAGAAATTGTCACCGTCTAGAGGAGGGTAAGGAAGCATTGTTGCTAATGTAATATGATAGCCTAGAACAGCAACAACAAAATGAACACTGGGTAAAAACTAAGTAGATCTGAATAAAACATGGACTTAGTCAATAACAATGTGTTAATGTCAGTTTATTCGTTGTAAGAAATGTACTCTACCAATGTAAGAAGTTCACAATAGGGAAAAACAGGTCTGAGATACATGAGAACTCTGTACTATATTCTCAACTTTTCTGGAAATCTAAAACTACCCTAAAACAAAAAATTTATCTGAAAAAAATAGCAATAAACAAAAAAAACTGGAATAGAAAATAAATTATACTTACAGCAGCAACAAAACTATAATCTAGGACACAGATACGCCTTTAAAAAAGTTAGGACACTTTTGCACACTTGAGATGCTAAAGAGCATTGAGTGGGTTATATCTATCAATATTGACATTTCAACTAATAAACTGATATTATAACTGATAAAGGTTACCTTAGTCAATTTAAAAATCATAATAAACCCATTAAATAATGACATTAATAACATTGCTTAGTGAAAGATAACCATATTTTCCAAAAAATTAAAGAGAAGAATGGTATTGTTTAACATTTTTTGGGTCTCTAATGTTTGGCTAACCTGTCATATCTGCTTCTGCATTTGGATTTATTTAGCTTCTGGAAAAAAGAGAGTGAATTAGATCATTTTAAGATATAATTATAAAAGCTCTTTTGATCTTACAGACTGCCTGAGTAACAGAGATACCCCAGGAGCTTCCAGGTCACATTTGAGAACCATTGATAAGAAAATGCATCTGACCTGGATCAACACAGTTTTTAGCTCTACTAGAGGATACAGAAAAGACCTAAATAAAACGACAATGAAATCACATTAGTGGGTAGAAGGAAATAACATCCTTAAAAGCCAATTTCTTCCTCAAAATTTCCCAACGTATTTTTTTAAATTGTCATCAGAATTTCAGCAAGAATTTTTTGTGGGAGGTTGAGAGGGATAGAACTTGACAAGCTAATTCAAAAACGAAAATGTTAGAATAAAAGTAAACAAATAGTAAATTGAAGGGAGCAAAGAAAAGGGGCTATCACTGCCAGATATCAAGCTATGCTTTTAAGAAAATAAAAACCACTTTAGTCATGTGCATTAGAGTCAGGTTTTCTGTGAAAATGAAACTAGCTCATTTCAAAATATGCTTTTAGAAATCATTTTTTCTCCACTGAAAATCATCCATTTTTTTTCTCTACTAAGAAAAAGAAAAAACCTCCAAGGCTCTGCTATTGCAGAACCAGCATTTCGGGGTTTATTTAGATGAGATTTGCCGGGCTGAGTGGAAGGAGGAGAGGAACATCGAAAGGCTGTGTTGAGGACAGGTGCTGGGTGAGATGGGGACAGCCATATCCACTCACACGCTGGATCCTGGTGGGTACATCCCCTCTCCAGGTCTGCACACAAGTGAGCTGCCTTGTCGCCCCTTGGCACGTGCTGACACCAAAGAGCAGGCTGGAGGGAGGAGAAGGACAGTATCCTCTTTGGTTGCTCTATGTAGCAATGGACACATTTCACAGGGGCTCAAAGTGGGGAAACCTATTCAGTGTTTCAGGCCTGTTCCTCCCCAAAAACCTGAAAGATATGTCTCCAAAAAATAAAATCTAGCGGCTTCCCCCAGCCCTGCCATCATGCAGGTGCCTGACAACCAAGTTTGGATAGACAGGCACATAAGGACTCCCCGTCTTCCCCTCCTGTCTGCCGTTTGAGAACCACCACTCTACATCTGCTGCACAATTTGCTGGTTTAGATTCCTCCTGGAAGTGGGGTCATGCAGTATTTGTCTTGTGCCCAGCTTATTTCTCTAGCGTGACATCATTCCTGTGTCGCACATGGCAGAATTTCCTTCGTTTTTAAGGCTGACTAATATCCCATTATCAGTGAGTAGACGGTTTCAGTGATGCAAGATGGATGAGTTCTAGAGATCTTCTATACAGCATAATGCTGAGTTCAAGATACTGTACTGTATGCTGACAGTTTAGAGGATAGATATCAAGTTAAGAGCTCTTAATACACACACACACACACACACACACACACACACACACACACACACACACTCCTCAACTGGGAAGGAGGAAACTTTTGGAAGTGTTGGATATTTATCTTATTGATTGTGGTAATGGTTTCATGAATGTATGCATGTGTGGGAAAACATCATATTGTATACATTAAAATATGTGTGGGTTTTTGTATAGCAAGTATACCTCAATAAAGCTGTATATTTATTTATATACTTATGTATGTATTTATTTTGTTATATTATGTTATATTTACAAGTAAATCTATAAAGAAAAGCAAAAAAAAGGCAACCAATGTTTGGAAACAACAGCTGTCAGACAGAGAAATTGCTAACAAAATTCATTTCCCCAGGAGTTCACCTTCAGCTCATGGTAGTTCACTGTTCCTATCAGAAATCACTGAGAGAGAAAAGTCAGTGTCACGAGAGAGAAGGGAATGAGATGTCAGCATAATGACTAGGTATTTGGATGAGGATGAACTTACGCCTACTGAAATGCGAGCTTGAAATGTTAACGCCATTGCCTCTCATGGGTTTGAACACAGGCGGGAGCAAGAGGCCAGCTTTGTCTCCGTTGCACCGAAAAGGGACACATGGCACGAAGGCAGCAGGTAACCCAGACACAAACTGTGATTCTTGGGGAACAGATTTTCTGTTTTCGTGGTGCTTTGTAGAGGCTAATACCGGGAGGGAAGACAGAAAACACAAGGCCTAAGCGTGGAAATAAGAGTGCATCACAGGAAACGTGTAAAAAATATCCATTCATTGATCCGGAAACATTTATTGACTGCCAACTGTTTACTGAATATTGATAAAGACCTCGGGAATTTAATAACAACCAAAATAATAATGATAAACTTGAATGTTCACAATGTCCCAGACACTGTATTGAACCCTTGACAAATATTATCTCACTACAACCCTAAAACAACCCTAAAAAAGCAGGTACCACTATTATCTACATTTTGTAGGCAAAGAAATTGAATCTTTGACAGATTAAGTAGTTAGCTCTGGGTCACACAGATTGTGATAGTGAAGCAGGGATTTCACATCTAGTCTGATCACAGGGACTGTGCTCTTAAAAATAACGACAATGGCCGGGCTCGGTGGCTCTACCTGTAATCCCAGCACTTTGGGAGGCCAAGGTGGGTGGATTGCCTGAGCCCGTGGGTTCGAGACCTGCCCGGGCAACTTGGCAAGACCTCATCTCTACAATAAATCAGAAATTAGCTGGGCCTGGCAGCATCCACCTGTATTTCCGGCTTGGAAGGCTGAGGCTGAAGGATCACCAGAGCCCAACAGAGCGCGGCTGCGGTGGCCAGGAGCAGCCACTGCACTCCAATCTGGGGGACAGAGTGAGACTCCAACTCAAAAAAAAAACAAAACAATGACAACAACAACAAAAGGCATATTTCCTTCTTTCAAAGCTCTAATAGTGGGGGAGGGGGGAGATAAGGTAAAGGCTCAAATACAATAAATAAGATGAATTATGAAGGCAATGTGTCATTGAGCATTTTACCCTGAGCAACCAGCACGGACTAAGAGCTTTTCCAAGGTTTTCATTTAGTTCCCCATGTGAACCTGTGGATGAGGGTGCTGTATTTCGTTCACAGAGTGAGAACTGACATCCAAGGAGAGAAGAGTGACTTGCAGGTCACCCAGCCAGTGAGGGGAAAGTCTGGAATTCCAACACTGAGGTTATTGTCTCCAAAGCCCAAGCACTAAACTGCTCTTCTGCATGATAAGGCCACTAACCCAACCTTGTCAGAGGGCAGGAGGGAGGTAGATTAGGCTTCCTGAAAGGAGTGACATCAAAATTGAGAGTTGAAATTCACAGTGATAAAGCATTAACACTTCATACTTGAGGTGATTCTGTATACTTTCCTAACAAAGTAATCTTTTTCTAAGATAATGTCTATTTAAAAGAGTAATTCTGCATTTATGTTATCCTTTACTCAAAATCCCAAGAATCTTAGTGTTTTGGAGGAAATTTAGTTTATACATAGGTCTGAGAGGTAAAACAAAGTCTCCAAAAGATTTGTTACCTACCCAACTCTTATACTCCTTGTCTTACTGCATAAAGTGCATAAACATGGGAATTATATAGTTTTTCTTCTTTCTGCTGTTTCTGTACCATGCAAATGTGTTTCTTGGTCTCCCATTTTAGTGTGATTTTTTAAAAACTAACTTTTCCTCTAGACGGTGAACAGAGAAAAAGAAAGAAATCTCATGGCATTTCTTGGGTTCTTAGATTTAGCCATGCCTCAACTATGCCTGCATTTTTCAGTTACATGAACCACTAAACTTTTCTTTTTGTTTATGTTAATTAGAGTTGCACTTCTGGTCCCTTAAGATCGAGAGTCTTAAATTATGTAATGGCCATTAAAGGTTCTGTGATTCTGTAAATTGATTTAATTCAACTGTACTTATATTAAACATCATCCTCAAATAAAGTCCTCAAATCAGAACAAGTCTAAATAAAAGAAAAAAGAAATAAAGATCATGCTGTCTTAATAAGCTAGGCGGGACAGGAGGATAAAAATAGAAACACTATGAATACAGTCATGCACTGCATAGTGACATCACGGTCAATGACAGACCGCATATGTGACGGTGGTCCCATGAGAGCATAATGCCATATTTTCACTGTATCTTTTCTATCTTTAGATACACAGAATAATCCCTTCCCTCCCTATGCTGCAGACACGCCAGCCTCCAGTATACACACCAGTGTGTTTCCTCTCCAGGGCCTTGAACCAGCCAATACTCTTACCTGAAATCTCTTCCCTCCCCCTTCTTTTCCTTTGGACCTTCTGGAAAAGTCCATTTTCTCCTATTATGCTCTCCAACAGCATCGTGTGTTAGCCACCCATTGGCATTAAGCTCCTTAAGGAGAGAGGTGAATTCTTCTTTGTGTATTAGTTTGTTTCTGGTGCCTAACTCCTTCCCTGTCACATGTAATCAGTACCTATTTTGTGAATGATTGAATGAATGAATGAGCTGGTGAATAGCTTGCCTTTTTTCAGGCCCAAAAAACGAAGGAAAGTAAGAGAAAAAAATACTTGAAATGATTTTCTGGGCAAATGCCATGCGTATTTGTTCAATAGCTATTCTAATGATCAAGACAGGAAAAAATAGCATGAAACACTCTATGTTGATTTCACTTAGACACCATTTAGGTAACTTATGGGATAAAAAAAACTTTTCAGTGGCAGGATCTTATCAAGGACTTGTGGAAGAACTTTAAAATCTCTGTTATCTTGATATCCAAGTGCTCCTAATTAGAGCTGTCTCCAAGAACATTAAATGAAACAGTGAAGCTTCTTACGTTTCTGAAATTTCAAAACTGCTACTGATATAAATAAGTATCTGGAGTTTTTATTTTTAGTACATTGTTTATGTTTGGAAGCACAGAGCAACAAAATGTTTTGTTAGCAAGTAGCACCCCTTGATGATAATCCTTATATTGACTTGACACAAACTGGTGAACAGGGAGTAGATTGAATTGGAAATTAAACACAAACACTCATTCGATAACCATCACACCAACTTTATGGAAAGCCATCAGTCAGTTGGAGACACAAGGATGGGTGACTGAACCATCAGATAGTTCAAGGCCTGGTAGGAAGACAAATCACCATTAGAGAGTCACTAGGCTCTAGCCATACCCAGACCACAATACAATTATTCCATGACCAGGAATTTGGGATGTTGGGAATACACTATCTGAGTTTATTGAAAGCCAACACAGAAGCTTTAATTGCTTGTTGTGTCTCTAACACCAAGAGCAATATCTGGAACACAGTATACCGCATAACATATCTGTTGAAGGCATGAATAAATGTATATCCAAGACACACCTCAGAGATACTGAGAAGGCAAAAAATGAGTTTTCCCAGAGAGCCGCAGCGACTTTTGTGGGCCCTACATGCTTTCTATCATGGGTTCTTGCTGCACTGGCATAAAGACTACTATGATCTCTGCTAGATTAGACTCGTTTTTTTTAAAATGAGATTAAGACATTTTCATGGGGCCCTAAAAAGCACAGGCCCTGTGCCTATTGTACCTAATGGATAAATGAGCCCTAGCTTTCTCACCAGACCGTAAGTGAATGATTTCCCTATCTACAATGATTGCCCCAAACAAGTAGCCCTCATAACAAAGGCCTGACTTCTGGGTGGAGGCCACACTAAAGACAGAAGGACTCACCAACAGAAGACCATCAGAGTATGTGGAAGCGCCCCCTAGGGACTGCTGTTTATCCACCCATCATTACTTTGGAAAATGTTTAGTTGTCTAAAGATCATCACTTATATTCTAGGCAATTCGAGAAAGATCATAGCTCCTGAAAACCTGCATTATCAGCAATAATAATCATGATATATTCATGTAGAGCTACTCTGTGCAAAGCACGAAACTTGATGCAATTCTTATATCATCATATACCTCACCAGCAAGGTAAGAATTATTTCCTCCATTTTACAGATTTGGAACTAAGGCTTACAGAGGTTAAATATCCAGCCCAAGATCATACAGTCTTATCCAAAGGCACATCTAGGATTGAAATCTACCTCTTTCTAACTCCAAAGTTCTTCCCACTATAGCACCTTGCTATTCAACAATAGATATGTACAAGTGTAATAGAATGCAAGTAACTGTCTTATGATAAAAAGAAAGTCTTTAATAATAGTTACAAAAAGAAAGATGATTTGAAAAATGAGTTATCAAAGCAAATCTCAGATAAGACTTCTGACAAATTATTGGGAAGACTATATGATAAATTAGTTGAGTGATACAGAACGTGTGGCCAAGTGTGGTGGTTCGTGCCTGTAATCCCAGCATTTTGGGAGGCTGAGGCAGAAGGATTGCTTGAGGCCAGATGTTCTAGAACAGCCTGGACAACAAAGTGAGACCTCATCTCTAAAAAAAATATAAAAATAAAAAAATTCACTGGGTATGCTGGTATATACCTATAATCCCAGCTACTTGGGAGGCTGAGATGGAAGCATTACTAGAACCCAGGAATTTGAGACTGCTATGAGCCGTGATCATACCACTGCACTCCAGCCTGGGTGACAGAGTGAGATCCTGCCTCTTTCTCTCTCTCTCTCTCTATATATATGTAAGTGTGTATGTGTGTGTGTGTGTGTTGTGAAATCTGATGCCAAGATGTCGGCAACTCAGCATAATGTCAAAAACTCCACACGGTTGAACAGCAGCTTTGTTGCAGATGACACAACTTCACTGGTAAACATTGTTTTTGTCCTTCCAAATCACTGACACAAACATAGTAGAGATCAATGCATTTGCATATAGACACAAACATAACTCTGTGAGAGCAGAGATTTTGTTTACTTAATACTGAATCTCCAATACCTAGAATAGTGATAAACAGTAAGTATGCAGTAAATATATGTTGATAAAATAAATGAATGAATGAACAGAGTATTCTGAAATAAAGAGTTATCTCAAAATACAAAGAGTTATTAGCACAGTTTTTGGAGCCAGATGCCCCTGAAGTCACTCAGCCGTTCCTATGTTAAGACATACACTATCTGACAATTAAGCTCATGACCTTGCCACCATGTGCTTACTTTGACAGCACCGTACAAACAACTCAGTAAGGTTTCATAACCTTGGTATATCAATATCTCACAGCTGTGCTGTTGTCAATGTGTGACAGTATCTTGCTGAGTGGTGTCCATTATTGTTGTTGCATGTTTTTGTGTGCTGTCATATGAATGTTGGACCTTGGATTAGAGTAATGAACAAATATTAAATTTCTTGTTAAACTTGGCAAGAGTGGAAGTGAAATCAGGGACATGATAGTTCAAGTTTATGGGGATAATGCCATGAAGAAAATGGCATTGTACAAATGGATTAAATGTTTTTATCTGAGGAGAGAGAAAGCATCACTGATGAAGAGACATCAGTACGGCCAGTAACGAGCAGAACTGATGAAAGCATTGCAAAAATTTGTCCAATTGTGCATCAGAATCATTGGCTGACTCTGAGAAGCATAGCAGACCAAATAAACATTGATAAAGAAACAGGAAAATCTTAACTGAAAATCTTGGCATGAGAAAGGTGTGCGCAAAAATGGTCCCAAAGGAGCTCTTGCATCACAGCAATGCACCAGCTCACACAGCACTGTCTATGAGGGAGTTTTTAGCCAGTAATCAATTGTATTGGAACGCCCATCCTACTCACCTGATCTGACCCCCGATGACTTTTATCTTTACCTGAAGATAAAGAAAATATTGAAAGGAATACATTTTGATGACATTCAGGATGTTAAGCGTATACGATGACAGCTCTGATGACCATTCCAGAATGAGTTCTGAAATTGCTTTAATTTCAGTGGACTAGGCACTGGCATTGGTGCATAGTTTCCTAAGTGGAGTACTTCAAAGGTGACCATAGCAATATTCAGCAATGAGACATGTAGCACGTTTTCTGGGACAAGCCCGTGAGCTTAATTGTCAGACCTCATACACAAATTGTATTTAGACTCTCTAAGTCTTGGTTTCTTCATATGCAAAATAATGAATATCATAGTATCTCATTGAGAAACTTAATATGAGGTACATATCGAGTGCTTAGCATAGGGCCTAGCATATAGTAACTAATCAATACACTGTAGTTATTATTATTAATAATATTATTTTACAACAAAGAGGCAAAATGCATGCGGTTCCTTCTTACAGTCAAGTCATCTCTCAATTTTTGGATCTCTTTGTTCCTTTTTTCCAAGGTCTGACAAAAAGATAAAAAAGAAATAGATCATAGCATATGGAAGTGAACTGGAATCGGCTAAGTCATCCTAGGGAACAGCAAAAAGGAAGGATGGTTATTAATAAATGAAAGCAGACAAAAGAGGGTTATGGCAGGTAGAGTAGAGGAGATTGGGAAAGCTGGAGAAAGCATGGAATCATGGAAGATCAGCTCTGGAAGTCCTTCTTGTTGTCCAAATGAGAAAATGAGAACCTAGAGAAGCTGAATAACTTGTTTGTGATAATACAGAATTTCTGTTAGAATTCGAGTCTCCTAAAGCCTGTGCCAGATTTTTAATTTCGTTACAAAACCGCATACTAAGGGTAACGGAGGGTGAAATACTTAAGCAAAGGTTTTGTAGATGTTAACAACAAAGAATCCTAAAGTTTTCTGGGTTTCTTAAATGGCACGAAGTCCTGACAGACACGCCTTGCTTCTAAAAGCCTTCAATAACCCATAGCATGAACTCAGCCCCAAGCTGGACTCTTGACTCCTGGCCCCCATGACAAAGGGGGAATCTTTAACTCAATACACAGGTGATCCAGGTTCACATCATGGCTTGTTTCCACTTGAAAAACTCCCGTTTGTTTTTCCTCCTGGAAATGGAAACACCTATTCAGAGCACAATCCAATGGCATTTAACAGTTTAGAGTTTACTTTATGTCTTGGATTTAGCCATTTTTCCCATGAACGGAGTACATATGCAATAGTTGGGAAATAAGTGATGTCTTTGTCCCTCAACATAAATATATCACCATCTTTTGGATCCTAAAAATATGGAATTAACTTGAATGCCAGAGAGGGACAAGACACAGAGGCACAACAGAGGCAATTAGACACCAGAGTTAAAAACCCTAATAATAATATGCTGATGTATATTGAGACATTCCATGTGTCCGAGATTATTCTAAGACCACAAAATGCATTTTCTGTTTCATTTCATCCTCACAACCAACCATTGAGGAAGGAACAGCAATTATCAATCTCATTTGATAAATGAAAAAACTGAGGTTCAGAGAGTATTACTCAAGTTAAAATGACAGAGAAATTACTCCCAAGTGAAACATGGCTATACGCAACTGTATGTAATAGAAATCACACTTTGATGGCTTAACCAAACACAAGTTTAACTTTTTTCTTACCAAACAAGAAATCCAAGGGTAGAAAAATCAGGGCTGTATATCAGCTCAGAAAGTCTTCAAAGACCCGGTGTCCTTCTAGCTTCCAGTGGTACCAACCTTGGCATATGACTTTTGTCCTCATGGGTAAGAGATGGCTGCTTTACCTCCTGCCATTCCATTTGTCATTCAGGTAGGAAAAGGAGAAAAGCAAGGGGACAAAGGATATACCAGCTGAATTCATGCCTTTTAATCAGGAAAATGATAGCTTTTCCTGTACTGTTGACATGCAGTTGACCAGAACAGGCTAGCAAGCGACCTTAGCTACATGGTAGTATGGAGACAAGAATATTTCTAACCTGGTTCATTGTTGCCCTCAATTAGTCTAAAGTCCTGTTCACAGGAAGGAGAGAATAAACATCAAACAGACACATTAGTGCTGTCATGAGCTCAGGTGACTATTGAATGTTTAAAGCTCAATAAATACATGTGCTTATGACCTCTATCCTGGTACAAAAATCAGAAATTCTAAACTTCACCCTAACCCCCCAATTCAGGAAAAAAAAGTTTGAGACCAACTTGTCACTTGACTGGTAGTCTCTGTTGCATTGCTGCTTCTGAAAGTCCAGCCCTGGAGCGAAGAGGAAGGAAGCCTGAGGGCTGCCCTCGCCCTCTAATCGCCTCTCGCCCCCTTACCCCTTTTCAATGACCGTCAAGTAAATGACCATCAAGCCTTCTGCTCCCTGATGACCAAACAGTGAAAATAATTTTCTTTGAGAAGACTTTGTTCAACCTAATTTGTGAGTAAAATGTCCTAAGGGCAGCAGTGAAAGGTCTAAGATAATGAGGAAGTCTTCCACCGGGGAAACTGATGAGATCTCCTCTCAAAGTTACCCTACACCATTAATCAATTGTTACTAGGCAGAGTCAGTGGATCACATGACCCACCGCGCTCTGAGCTCCCAGTATCCTGTTACTGAAACTAGAGCATAAGGGGTTTTGTAATTTAGCAGAAGCCACAACCTACGCTGATTTTTCCTAACGAGAATTCGGTTCACACTGTGGAGAGTGTCTGAGTAAAACAAAGTAGAAAATCTAGGAGGGTGGGATAGAAAGGGAGTGTCATCAAATAAACAGGAAACGTTGATCATACAGCTTTCAAGAAAGAACTAAGTTGGAAATAGAAAATGACATAGTACCCTACCCAGTTTAATGAGTTCTTATTTGAAAATTGCCATACTTTTATTGTCATCTTCATAAACATTTCAGTTTAATCTTATCCTTTTTTTTTTCAATCCAACCACAGATGTATTCTATCATTTTTCACAGAGTACAATACTCTGATTTTTCAGATGCTGTGAAAAACAGGTCCCATTATGTCAGACTTCCAAAAGGTCTCACTCTTCATTGACTCCCCTCTGATACCACTTATGTGGTATGACACTTTATTTATAAGCCACAGTGTCTTCAGAAGAGTCTCAAAATCTCCTTTAACTGTTTTTTATATTAGCAAACCCCCAAATCCCAAACTCCCTGTTAGTTCATTCTTGCTCAGGTTCTAGAATTTTCTCAATATGAAGGAATAATATACATTTAAAAAAATAAAATCACTCATTATAAGGAGCGGGGAAATTTTTATTTTATTTGGTAAATAATTCCTTCCTGTCTTGATTCAGCCGGATTTTACGGTCATAGCTGGAACACGGTGTGGTGCAACAATCGCATTTAATAGAAATATACAAAAGGTCATCCAGAGAAACAAACTGCTCGGTGTTAAGTTTCTATTTTTGTAGCAGTTTAGATATGAAACAGGTAGTCCTATTTCATTACATATGTGGAAGGCTCTGGCTTTAGTTCCTGAAGAGAAGCCTAGTAATTTGTCAGATAAAAAAATTCTCTCATTTATACCAAAGCAGAAAAATCTGTGTGGATCTAATTCACCATGGCAAAGGTGAAGAGGCAAAATGATTTAATTGAGCATCTCTTACGTCTATTTTTGTCTTAGGCTACATCTTTTCTAACTAATATCGCCATTTTTTAAGTCCTGCGAGTCAAAGAGCATGTCAGATAAAAAGCTTAGGATTAAAGGAGATACTGCATCCAAAAGAAAAGAAAACACATGTCTGCACAAAAACTTGAACACAGATGCTCATAGCAGTACTATTCATGATAGGCAGAAAGTGAACACAGCCTAATGCCCATTGACTGATGAACGGATAATGAATGGGAAATGCTTTCTGAGCAGAAAAGATATTACAAGTTAAAACTTGCATGTATGTTGACAAGCAGTTCCACTTTTAGGAACTCACATTATAAAAATAACTAGGGAAGTACATACCAATATGTAAAATACATTCTTCCTATTCATCATGAAAATACTGACTATAGTGAAATTTTCAAATAACTAACAGTGTTCCTAAACAGTTTGTTGGCTTATTAAATGATGGTACAATGGTACATTAAAGTCTGTGTAGATGTTTCAAATGATAATGAAGATCAGCATTTGTTGACACTGCAAAGATGTCAACAGCTCATTTTGGTGGGGAAAAAATCAGCTCATATAAAAATGTGTGTAGTATGAGCTCATTTCTCACAAATAGTTCTGCAGGTGAATATGCAAAGATAAATATACAAAAGGACGTACTCCTAAATGTCAACAGAGGTTGTCATTGGGTTACTAGTCTCTAGATAATTCCCGTTTTTTTTCTTTTGGTAATTTTTTTCCTTTCTTTTTTAAACAATAATGAGAACACTCTGCAAGAAGCGGCTTCTGTTTTGAGGGAAGAAAGCGGGGGAGAGCAGGAGAGAGGATCCTGCGCTAACGCCTGCCTGCCCATCTGGGCCAGCGACATGCATGCAGAGGACCTGAAGAGAATCGGAGGGAGAGCACGAAGGAAGGCTTCACCACACTACATGAAAAGGTGAACACTATGCATATCAGCATCCTAAGATGTACCACTCTGCTGGGAAAGCCCAAGACAAAAGAATTATCGGACACAACAGTTCAAAGCATATTGCACCTGTCAAAACGTCTGTCATCTTCTATAGAAATGCACCATTCTGAGAGAGAAAAGGGAAACTTTAGCAGAGTCACTCGGGAACAACAGCTTACTTTGTCTCCTCCCTCTAGCCATCTCCTCCATCTGAAAGCCATTGAGCTCCATGCTAAAGATTGCCTGGAAGGACCAGACAATAGGAAGGTCTCTTTCATTGTCAAGGACAGTTTCACTTTGAAGATGACGCTCAAAAGAGGTTAAAATGGGTCAACAAGCAATTGTTGAGCCTAGGCAAGGACATGTGAAGAAAACATTGTTAAAGTCACACACACACACACAAATTCTTGATCTCAAAGAATTCAACTTTAACCTAGAGGAGGTGTGGGAAGGAAGGAACTCACACACAATACTGACTGCTGATTTCATCCCAAAGAAGAATCAAGCGGGGAGGAGACCTGTCCCAAGAGGATGAATTTGGGGATGTCTTTGCCATTCAGACATCCACCCACACTGCTAAAAAGATCAGTGCAAATTAGGGCAAAGTGAAAAAAATGCGAACTTGAGAAAAAGATGTTATATATGCGAGTGGTGCTAATTTGTTGCAGCCTATTACATTTTTGATCATTATATTTTTGATGCACTTTAAGCAATTTGTGAAGTATGGTGTTAGATGGCCGAAGGTGAGTGGGTATATTTAAACAGTGGTTATTGCTTGTGTGAGATTTCTTGTATGTCCTGAGTAAAGACAGTGTAGAAGAAGCCCAGCTGAGAAAAGATGCAGCAGAGAGATGCTAATCTGTCTGCCAGGATTTAGGGCCAGATTCTACCTTGCACAGGCCGCGTGACTTTGGACAAGTCACTGAACCTCTTTATTCTCAAGTTTTCAACTGCGTACAAGACAAATCTTAAACTGGGAAGATTAAAGGAGGTACGGCATCCAAGAGAAAGGAAAACAAACGTCTGCACAAAAACCAGTCCACAAATGTTCACAGCAGCATTATTCACAATAGTCAAAAGGTGAACACAGCCCCAGTGACCATCAACTGATGCATGGATAAGTAAATGCAGTACAGCCATACAATGGAATATTATTTGGCCATAAAGGAGAAGAAAGGACATACAATATGACATGGATAAACCTTAAAAAGTGGCTAGCAAAAGAAGCTTGTCACACAATGCCACATACTCTATTAGTTCATTATATTAAATGCCCAGAAGAGAAAAATCTATAGACAGAAAGCATATTGGCAGTTTCTTAGGGTAGGGGATAGGGCGGAGAGGGTGACAGCTTAAGGTACAGGGTTTCTATTCGAATAGATAAAGACACTATAAAATAGACTATGGTGATTTTGCCTTTATCTGTGAATATACACTTTAAATGAATGATTTGCATGCTAGATGAATATATTGCAATAAAGCTGTTCAAACAAATAAACAAACATAAGCAAGCAAGAATAATGGCTACACCTTTGTGGCCAAAACAAAAGACCAAAAATTTTTAAATGGAGAAGGAGCAGAGATTCTGTTATAAAGAAACAAGAGCGGTGTTTGGTATGTAGTAAGGACTCAGCCGACACTACCAATATTATTTTCATGAGTCAATATACATTGTGCATGGCCTTAGGAAAGCTTTGAAGAGTATCTCTATGTATCCTAATAGTGAGAGTGAAATTTCCATTTTAATCTTAAAGTATTCATCTTGAAATATACTTTAAAACTCATGCTTATTCCCTGTCATCTAAAGAAACTCTATCCGCAAGTAGTCTACTAAAAAGGTAACTCTCAAAATAAACTTTATCTTTTTCTCTTCTTGGAAGAGTTTGCCATCTAACACTTTTAAAGTAAATATGATTGTCAAATCTTAAGCAACCAACTAGCTGTAGAGTCAAACACACAAAAAAGGCCATTCCCTCTAAAATGCATTCACAGTAAGATTTATTCCTAAAAAAAATCTTTGGACTACTTTTAAAAGGCCATACATACTATGTATGTCCAGATCTTCTAAAAGAAGGCTCATTTTGACTATGAATTTTCAAAGTCTCAAACAATTCAAAAAGAGAAAATGAATAAGATCATTCCCCTCTCCAACAGGAAAGTAACTCCTGTCTCTTCCTTATCTAGGCCACATATCAACATGTATCTGCATGTATATTTCACTTTATAAAATAGATTACTCATGCCTTTTATCTTGCTCAAAGATAGCTTTACTAAGAAATGAATGAAATTTAAGCTGCAGGAAACTTTATTTGAAAGGATCCTTCTCTCTACCAAGCTGTATTCGTAATTTTGTATTATTTTCCTTACAGAGGTCCCCTCAAGATGTGTAAGCTTCAGGCCTGACAAAAGGTGGTGGATTCCCTAGTTCCTACTTCCTACTTTACCCATTGCTTTGTTCTTTCAAATCCTCCACTCTCCAAAATCAAGTTCAAATTCTGCCACAGAAGACTTCTATGATTACTCCACCCAGAACTGATCTCTCTTTCTCTAAGTTTCCACTGCACTTACTCACTTTACAACTTCAAATTTCTTTTTTCCAAATCCTCCATGTCCATTGGGTTCAGAATTTAGAACATTTTGTATATTATAGCCACAAGCTGCAGATTATGCAAAGGTGTATACATCATGTATTATTTAGCACTATCCATAGGGTGCCAGGTAGCATTCCACAATCAAATATATTACCATATCTTCATTGAAATACATGAATATTCCCACTAAGTGAGATCAATAAAGGTATGACTATCCCCACTTTAGTTTGGTCCATAATTGATCCCCCCATAAAAGAACTTTCAATTTTCAGAGATTTAGGATTTGAGAATTGTGGCTAATGGATTATAGACCTCAATATCATTGTGTCATTATTTCACATCTCACAATATAGGTTTATTGATCAAAATAGCTTTTCACTGTTATGTTCCCACCAAAAAATGTCTAGCACATTATGGATGCTCAGTATAATTTTTAGAATGAATAAGTAAAAGAAATAAGCCATACGCTGAGTGAAACTCAGCAGGGGAGAGGATTGTATCCTTCTAGTGGACATCCCCACCACCGAGGCCGGTATCTGGCTTGTGATGAGTAGGGTACATGGTAGTTGAATTGAATCATTCTTCTCAAGTCTCACAATGACTACCTAGGATAGATAGTACAGACCCAACAAGCACTTCATAATGGCCCCAAAATCATTGAATTACAAAATCAGATTGATTTCCATAGAATATGGAAAACCCAGGGTGGGGGAAGGATGCAGCAAGCAGTAGAAGTCGGAGCCTAAGCATGTCAAAAAACTTGTCATGGAAAAGAATGGATGCAGAGAATCATAATTCACAAAGATTTGAACTGTGCAAGAGAAACCCCCACACATACCTTAAGATTTCTGGAGCATTTTTCCTAAGTCAAGTCTTCCACTGACAAGAACTTTTTTCCTGGGTCCCCGCAGGATTTCAAATCTTCAACATCACACGTGTAGTTACGCAAACATTGCCTTATTCCTCTCCTTTCCTGGATAGTGTTCATCTTTTATACAGAGGCAGGCTAAAAGATTACATTTGGAGAACGGTAGCTGGAATTCTGGACTCCAGATGGAATTTTTCTTAATTGGAGGCTCTACATGGAATCATTTGTTAATTTATCAACTGCATGCAGTGTTTTTTAATACAGAATTTGCTTTGTATATGATGTTGTAGTACAATGTTTGTGAGCATGAGTGATGGGGTCACTGTTTGGCCAAATTGCTTTATCTCTTTGTGTTGTAGTTTCCTCATTGGTAAATGGGATAGTATTACTGACCTTACAGCACTGTAATGATGGTATAGGATACAGTATATAACAACTTCTCAAAAAGGAACATGATGACATGGTCACCAGAAACAGTGTTCAAAGTCAGTGTTTGGCAGTTGCCTCTACAGCCCTTAAATTAGCCCTATGTAATCAATGATGATATATGTACTAATTATTGGTGACATTAGTCATAATATAGTGACTTGGATTTGGACACTACTCTTAATTTTCAAAATGCTTTGGTTTGATAACAGGCTTGATCCTCAAATTATTCTCTGTAGTAAACAAAACATGGCATCCCAATTTAACGGTGAAGAAACTCTGGCTAATGGTGAAAGTGAGTGACCGGAAGTTCAGGTCACATTTACAGGAGCACATCCTTGGCTCTTCAGATCTGGATTGGCCCCAGGCGCTGAGATTTTTCCTGATTGCTTCCACTGCCACTTCCCATCGCTCTCTCAAGTCTGACGTTGATCAGCTCCAATAATTTTGGAAAGTGCTGCCATCTTTCATAACCCACAAAACCTCCTTCCCTTCTTTTTTTTCCTGAACTTTTATTTACAGGGATGATGTTGTTTTAAACAAAAAGAACTATGTAACAATAATCTCTTATCATACTTTGCTCCTCAAAGAGTTCAGTCATATTATATGTTGTCTACCAACAATCATCACCTCCCATTCTCCACCATGTTACCCAGGAGGTGAGGGGATATAAGTAGAGTTTATATACTCACCTCACTTATGTACCAATAGTCGGTATGAAAACTGGTTTGTAGATGTTTGTGGAATGCACACACATATTCATATGTGCATACATACAAGCTTTAATCATATAATGTACAATAGAGCTTTATAATATATATGATAAAATTTTATAATATGCAATATAGTTTTAAAGTCTATTTATATGTATGTGTATATTTGTAAATTGTTACTTTTGTCATTAAAAATACAGGAAGTAATGTTAACAACAGTAACTACTCCATGAAGTTATTGTAATAACTAAATGAATTAATACATATTAAACATTTAGAACCCCTAGTACATAAACACAATAAATGTTAGCAGTCATTACAAGTATTATCTATTTTATATGTTATAAAGTATTCCTCACTTGCAAGCATTATTCACTAGAGACTGTCTTAAATACTTAGTTTCTTCATTGCACAACATTTAAAAAATCATTAATATCTATTTTCCAATGCAACTTTCATAAAACATTTTTCCATAAATATTTTTCCATAAAAATTAGAATGTTTCTTAAAATATATTTATAGTATGTAGTAATAAATGTACCATAATTCAAATTACATAGCTCTGAGGAATAAAAGAAAGCAGTAATACAGAACCTATATGACAATTATTTTATACCATAGGACCTCATTCTAGACCTTACTGCCTGTGCCTCACATCAACACATACTACGTATTTCCTAAAATTGCTTCATTCCCAATTATGAACTTAATTCGGCATTGTTTTCAGGTAACAATAGTAACTAGGGAACACTCTCCTGGACATTAGCCTAAGCAATAAGTTTATGACCAAGTCCTCAAAAGCAAATGAAGCAAAAGCTAAAATTGACAAGTGGGATCTTATCAAGTAAAAAAGTTTCTGCACAGCAAATGAAATTGTCAAGAGAGTAAACAGACAACCCACAGAATGAGAAAAAGCATTTGCAAACTATGCATTCAACAAAAGCCTGATATCCAGGATTTATGAGGAATTCAAATGAATCAACAGGAAAGTAACCCCATTAAAAGTGGGCAAAGGCCATGAACAGACACTTCTCAAAGAAAGACATGCTAGTGGCCAACAAACATATGAAAAAATGTTCAACACCACTAATAATCAGAGAAATGCAATCAAAACTACAATAAGATGCCATCTCATAGCAGTCAGCTTGGTTATTATTAAAAAGTCAAAAAGCAACAGATATTGGTGAGATTGGGAAGAAAAGGAAATCCTTGTACACTGGTGGGTATATAAGCTAGTTCAACTCCTATGAAAAGAAGTTTGGAGACTTCTCAAAGAACTTGAAATAGAGATACTATTCGACTGAGCAATCCCACTACTGAGTATATACCTAAACGGGCATAAGTCATTCTACCAAAAAGGCACTTGCACTCATAGGTTTATTGCAGCACTATTCATAATAGCAAAAACATGGAACCAATCCAGGTGCCCATCGATGATGGATTGAATAAAGAAAATGTGTTACATATACATGATGGAGTATTGTGCAGTCATAAAGAACAAAATCATGGACTTTGCAGCAAATTGGATGGAGTTGAGGGCCACCATACCTAGTGATCTGTCACAGAAACAATGAACTGAATACCATATATTCTCACTCATATGTGGGACCTGAACATTAATCACAATAGCACACGGGAGGGATTGGCAGTCACTGGACACTGCTGAGGGGGGGCATGTAACAACCCAAAGCATACTTGGTCCTATATGGGGGAATGAGGGCCAGTCGGAGGCCCACACGTCAGCTGCATGCAGCCTACTTGTACAGTTAATCCTTACTTGTTTACTTGTACCCCACATCTCTATAATGAAATAAAATATAATTATAAAGGAAAGCCAGCATTATGTCCCACCCTGCCCCCCCAAACAAGAAAATGTGGTACTTATACACCATGGAATACTACACAGCCATAAAGAACAAAATGATGACATTTGCAGCAATGTCGATGCAGCTGGAGACCATCATTCCAAGAGAATTATTTCAGAAACAGAAAACTGAACCTCAAGCTTTCACTCATAAGTAGGAACTAAACACTGGGCACACATGGGCAAAGGATGGGAACAACAGACACTGGGTACTACTAAAGGGTGGAGGGAAGAAGGAAGAGTAAAGGCTGCAGAAACACCCGTCAGGCACCATGCTCACCACCGGGTTGCCAGGGGCAGGTGTTCATCATAGCCCAAACCTTGCGATCACCCATGGCATACCTATGTAACAAATCTTACTTAACATCTTAACATGTACCCCTTAATTCTAAAATAAAACAAAAGTAATTTTTTTAAAGATTTTTTTTACTTTGAACCCTACGAGTCTATACAGATTCCGATACACTTATAATAAAATTTAAAGCAATGTTTTCTCAAATGTGTTCTATAAGACACTCATGCTCCAAAATATAAACAGGTGCTTTTAAAAACGCACATATGTGTTTACACACACACACACACTCACCCCTATCAGGGTTTCCAGATTAAATAAAGTTGAGAAACACTGGATCAAACAGAGCTATGCAGAGTTTTTAATCGTGGGATTTCTCAGGGACTTAATATGTTACTATGACTCTTCAAGAGGGTACATGATGGGCCACATCTCTCAGACATGTTTATCTATAGACTTTCCATTTCACAAAGCATTTTCCTAGTACTAGCGTTCCATGGAACACACTTTGGGAAACTGCTTTAGAATAGGGCATACCACATATTTCACATCTTCTGCCTGCGTCTGTTTCCTCAATTCTGAAGAGAATTTCTTCCTCTGTATTTTGTTTTCAATACACTCACAAATTTGAACCATAGGACCTCATAGGACCTCAATATTCTGTACTTCTACAGCTGAGGGAATTCATCTACTGTACCAAATATATTTTCTATTCTTGAAACTGACCACTATAAAAAGTTTGTTGATTCAGAAAAACTTAAAGCAAGATCTCTTGATCTGAAAATAAAAACAGTTGCGCTGACTCATAATTAGTGAGACTCCAACTCGGAAAAAAAAAAATATATATATATATCCCAGAATCAAAATTCTACATAAAATTCATGAGTTTGCCCACACACTTCTCCCCAGCCAAATGGCATGAAGTTGAACTCATGGTTGTCACTCTGGTGAACAGATGCCATTATATCTTCCAGTAACCACAACAATCATCACTGATAACCTGTACACTGTCTTATAACAAAACCATGTTAATCAATAAATAATAAAGTCAAAAGCATATTTATTATAAAAATTATTAATCTGGAGCCAGGAAGGCCCTAAATTTTAGGGACACCATTTTTCTCTAACGTGCGTTACTCTTAGAGAATGTTCATGTTCAAAAAATTAAATAGTCTTCAGAGAAGTACACAGACTTACTTATAACATTTCATTCCTCTTGAAACCTTGAGACTTAAATTTGTACTTGAGACACAATGCTGTCTTAAATGTAGGCATACTGTATATGTTAATTTGAACTGAAGCAAAGAAAGTTTTTTAAAGGCAGTAAGATTTTACAACCTCCAAATATCAAACTTTATACATCTAAGCCTGTGGGAGAATTGCAAGGAACTTGAGTGCAAATCTGCATATGGATATATTGATCACTTTGACTTCTGTTTCTCTCTGAATGCTTAAACAAAAAAAAACTATATTAAAAAGAGAAAAACTGACAACCATTTGATCAAGTTGGTCTCAGTACTCCATCATAATGAAAAAACTGTTATGTTACTCTGTTAAATTAACCAAAATCAAAAATATTGTCTTAAATGACCAGTTTGATAAAATTTGCCCTGAGCTGCTCCAGAATTTTCTACTACAAATCAGCAAATTCAGCATCTTTTACATTAAACTCAGTTCCGAGTGTTTCAGGGCCCCAAACTAGGGTCCAGCTTCAGATTTCAAACATAAAATCCTTAATATAGTCTGAGGAATTCCCCTGGGCACACCAGAGTAATCAAACTCACGTTAAGTATGAAATGACAGAACTCAATTATGTTTTCCGAGTCTCTGTTCAGAAATGCTAAGAACCCTTACTTAGCAGACACCCTTCCACCTGCGGCCGAGCTGGCAAGTGAAACCGTCTACCTGCGAAAGCAAAACCAAAGAGGGGTCCTGAGAGTCCCCCGAGGCACGTTGCCAGGTGGCACGCGATGGACCCCATCCCTACTGTGAGGCACAAAGTCTTTGCAACCCCGAGAGACTCCGCAGCACAAAAATACTATCAGAGATGCTTCAAAAGGGACATTTGGGGCCGCGCTGGAGACTTTCGACCTCACTTACGAGGTTCAGAACCGCTCCACAAAAGCCAAACAATGGATCTGTGGAAGCCAGTACATCTGAGGCCCTTTCTGTTGTTCCGCACGGGCCTCGACGGGAAGAGGGGCCGCCCTCGCCGCGGTCAGCGAAAGCGAGCATTCACCACCGGCCTGGAAAGGGCCCGTGAACCAGCCGGACGGAAACGCCGGGGTGGGCGGGGGGCGCCGAGGAGCAAGCCTTTCTTAGCCTCTTGGAGGGGAGACGCGGGGAGCACCGGCCGGCAGGGGCGAGGGCGCGGCTGCCAGCTTGCGG
>NW_007260596.1:498178-565067 GCF_000164805.1 Carlito syrichta
AGAGCGAGGCGGGCGTGGCACGCAGACGTGCGAGACCTCCCGCGGGATCGCTCCCGACCCTGGGTGTCTGGGAACTCAACGTGTGCGCGCCGAGGAAAAAAGAATCCCTGGCATCATTCCCACGTGCTTCCCCCCCCCCCCTCTAATACGTGCTGTCTGTTCCTTTCCCGATCTTTGAAAGCATCTCCTCCCTCCCCCCGAAATAATTTTTTCAGGCTCCTCATAACACCTTTGGTTTCAAGGAAAACCCGCTCAAAACTGCTCAGGAGAGGGAAGCAAGAATGGGTGACTAAACTGGGGCCCCAATTTCTAAATTTGGGGAAAGGCTGACGAATAGTAAATTGTTAGTGGAGTTAGATTAGCAGAATCAGATGCATCTGCAGCCCATGTAGACTGACAACTGATGGTTTTTAAAAATTCAGGCAGCAGTTACTTCATGGGCTTTATTAGAAATTGCAAAGTAGCTGAAGATTAAAACAGTCAAGTAACCTAAGGCTAGGTCTACACAACACACATTCACACACTCATATCTAATAATGTTTGATTTGATTTTTTCCTTTGTTAAACCAAATATCTTTTCTATGTAAAAGATGTGATCTTTTTTATAACCACACAGCCAAGATTGTAAAATAATGTGTGTATATATTTTACCTGCATTTTCATATATATATGAACTTCAATACTACTATATATAATATACAAATCTTAAAGTTTTTGCCTGAGAAATTCTGTCCATTGACCTACACAAATTAAAGTCTAATTCTAGTATCCTCCTAATAATGGGTGTCTAATGGCCAGTGTGTAAATAGGTGATTCAGTTAGGTCATCATACACTGTCCCATACCTGATGTGTATTGGGCATCCCCCACTGCATATTCAACATACCTAGGTTAAGCGGGTAAAATTTTTTAGTGAACCTAATTTCTTTAATGTAAGATTTCCTGGAAGTGAAGGTGGAATGGTATGTTAGTATCTCCAGGTAAATGAAAGCTTTCCAGCCTATTGCTTTGTGAAAACTAAATGCGTGATAGCTGTTGATTTGAATTTTCCTTTCTTGAAGTTGACCACTATAAATTTTTGGTTGACAGTGAGCCATTCACTGTCATCACTATTTAGCACAAGGGGAATCCTCCAGAGAACAAGGATGTGGCTGTAGAATTTGGAACAAGAGTCTATGACCTAGACAGAATATGCTCTCCTATGTCTTGAACCAAAGAATAGAAGTTTTCCCCAAAGCCAATTCTGAAGGGTACATTTTGTGAGAAACTCTTTTAGGGGGCAGTGGGGTATAATAGAATAAACTGGCTCTAGGGTCAGGACGCCACAGATCTGCGTCCTGGCATGTCACCTGGCTTAAGTCTACTTGTTCTTATCTGAAACATGGGAATTGTATTATCCACTTCACAAGGTTGCTAGTGAAATTAAGTTTGCTCATTCATCATGCATTAGTATTTGAGTAGTCGTTGTGCCTGGCAGTGATCTAGACCTGGAGTTGCAAAGAAAATAAGGCAGGTGGTAGGAAGTAGGGAGGAAAAGCAGACTAATAAGTAAGCTAATGAACACATTTAAGTGTCAGCTGGTGATAACTCCTATGGAGAATAATAAAGCAAGAAAGGGCATTAGGAAAGACCTAGGTAAGTGACATTTCAGCAAAGAAGTGAAAAACGAAGTTGGCTAGTTAGAACATGATAAACTGTCAAGTGTCAAGTGCATAGCAAGTGCTCGATACCCAAGAGCATGATGGTCATATTTAGAACCTCAGTATAGGAACGCTCAGACCTGGAGTCAGAATGGAGGCCTTGAAACCTGGCTGCAGTCCTAAAGTTACAGAACCTCTGTGGGTCTCAGATTCTGCATTCAGACCATGGGAAAATAAATCTTCCTATCTCAGAGGACGGTCATGTGGGCCAAAACTAAAGCTGCATGTTCAGATTTTAGCACATTGTCTTGTGCATAGTCAAACTCCAAAACTATTAACCAACCAGCATCTTTTGCTTCCCATGGTCAGGCCCAGCCTCCTAGAAATGAAGGCATCGCTGATTCAGCCTCTCTACAAGAAGGTCTCCCAGACCCTTTGATAGCTTCTACCCAAGCAGTACATTCTGCTTTGTACTGAGTCAAAATTTTTCTTCTCTTGATCAATTCCAACAAACTGAACAAACATGTAAAGTGAAATATACCCTAAAAGGCTCCTAAAAAAAGGCTGCATGACATCAATCTAATCCTTCTGGAACATTTCAATTCCTAGAGTATTTGTAGATATTCCTTTTTTCCTTACATTTTCCCTCCTCCGGCCTGAACATCACCACCAACACCACCACCATCACCACCACTACTATTCAGTTCTTACTGCGTTTAGAGAACTTTATATCAGTACTCTCATTATAACTTCAAAGTAGTAATTGTCATTAGTTTGCTGATGAAAAAACTGGGCTCAAAGAGCATTTATGGGATTTGATCATGGCTATGGGACGAACATGGGAGAGAACTGATATTTGAGCCCGGGTCTTCCTAGCCAAAGCTCATTCCTTCTAATCCATCTCCCTACTTTGACTTATTCCTCCTACTGTGATGTGTGATTTTGAGAGACTCCATTATTATATACATAATCGAGTGCTGTGAAATTACAACTTCCTCATCTAGATAACAGGGGTAATATTACCTCTTGAGGATTTCATAAAATAGTATAACATGCTCAGCACAGAGTCTGGCACATGGGCGAGAGCTTGATAAATAGAACTAGAATGATGATGATGATAAGAAGAGCTGTTATTCTCAGGTACAATATGTAAATCATCAAATTATGTGGCATCAACTCACACCTCCTCCAACATAATGCTTGCCAGCAAGTAGACCTTCACTAAGGACAGATTAATATAGTTCTTATTGTACCATCTAAAATAGGATCTGTCATTCATCAATACATGTACTGTTTATACTGAAGTTAAACACAAAATGTGGCCAGTTGAGCAAGGAGAGTTAGGACCCACAATGTGATACCTACCAGAATGTTCCTTGGTATTGGTCAAGGGCTGGTTCTGAAGTCTCGCGTGTCTATCGGTGTGTATTTCTTTAGCTTCCAAGTGAGCAGAATTTCCTGAGCGTAGTCGAATAGGCTTCTTTGTCATTTGCTGTTCCCCAAATGGACTGTTCCAGGCCTGCTTAGGAGCTGGGAAGGAACAGGCTTCTTCATAGCGGTCGTCTTCAAAAGAAACCGTGCTTACAGAAGACCTGGGGGTTATGTACTAGCAAGTACAAAGTAGTCTTTTATTTGTTGCTGAACTCTGAGTCCTTTCTGGAAACATGTAAGAGGAAAACACACTAGTTGGAAAAAATGCACTTCAATATTGCCTACTAAATTAATGGTAGGAAGGATGAAATCAGGTGACATATGGATTTGGGGTTGCTTGTTTTCTGTTTCTACTCTGTAAAAAAAGAGAGATCACAGGCAAGACAGGGACTAGGGTACAGTTAGGAGGGAAGGGTCTGGAAAGGGAGGAACAAGGTTGAGAATGCTTTGGGTGCATTCAAGCTATGTTGCAGGCACTGTATAACGCCCTGAACATGTTTGTCATTGAATCTTTATAAGAATCGTATCTAGCAGATAGTATTATAATGATCATTTGATAGGTCAGAAAGGTAGTTTGAGGCTTGGGGTTGAATTGTGCCTTCCCCCTATTCCCCCCCAAAAAAGACATGTTAAAGTCCTCACCCTCTGTGCCTGTGCATATGACTTTATTTGGAAATAGGGTTTTTGAAGATATAATCAAGATGACGTCGTACTATATTAGGTAATCCCTAATCTAATCGAACTGGTGTCCTCATAAGAAAAGAAACTGAGATACACAAGAGAACCCTATGTGAAGACATAGGCAAGAGGGAAGAATCCAGGTGAATATGGAGGGAGGAACTGGAAACATGTTGCCTCAAGCCAAGAACACCTGGAGCTACCAGAAGATGGAAGAGACAAGAAAGATCTTTGCCTAGAGGCTTCAGAAAAGCATAGTCCCACCAAAACCTTGATTTCAGACTTCTACCCTCCAGAACTGAGAGTATAAATTTCAGTTGTTTTAAGCCTCCAGTGTGTGACAATTTGTTAAAACGGCCCTAAGAAACCAACACAGGCTAAGAGCAAGTAACTTGCCCTAGGTCACACAAATACTAATTAGCAAAGTATGAACTTGAATCTACATCTCTTGACCTCATAGCCCCATCTTGACTGCTCAAGGTACTCGCCAAGATGCACTGTCAGAAGGTAAAAATCAATATCCATTGCTTAAAACTGCTCTTGAATATTGTAAAAAGTACAGAGAAAGTTGTGCCTCCCATTTGGATTCTTATCCTTCAGTTGAGGTGGGGTCCTTTACCTAATTCACTTCCCTGGAGAAATGGAAAGCTACTCAGTCAATTTGAGCTGCTCGTATCTATATCTCTAACTTCTCAATAGGAAGTCAACAGGAGAGAAAGGGTCCCTGACAGTCAAAGATACTAATATGCAGAGCCAGTGCAATGCTAGGTTCCCCGGTCACAGGTGATGGTGGCCTGCAGGAGATGGAGAGAAACCCGTGTTAAGAGATATCTAAGAAGCAAAAATGTCTTCACAGTCAACTGATAGTGGGTGGGGAGGAGAAAGGAAGAAAGAGGGAAGGATAATTACCTAAATTGTACAGCTGGATGGCTGGTAGAAGGGCGTGTGTGTGTGTGTGTGTGTGTGTGTGTGTGTGTGTGTGTGTGAAAATTTAGGATTCGAATTTGAAAGTTTTGAGGTCTCTTTTGGGAAGAGGGGTGCTGTGAAAGGGATGAGAAGATACAAGATTCATTTACCGTCACCTTAGTACCCATCCACTTCTTTTGAGAGTCTCTTTTTCAAATGAATAAAGAATGAATTAAAGCTTATTATAGTGATGTGAATGCAAACTCTGGAGTGTGGTGAGCTGGGTTTGAATCCTGATTTTACAAATTACTAACTGTGTAGCTTGAAAAATTTTCCCTCAGTTTACCCTGCCTCAATTTCTCATTCATAAAATAAGAATAATTGTACCTGCCTCTAGGAATATTGTAAGGAATAAATTAGATAATACACATAAAGTGCCTAAAGTAGTATTTAACATATAGAAAACACTTAATAAATATCTAATATTGACATTGCTATACAGTAAAATAGAGTTTATATAAAATGCTTAAGTATAAAAACATGTAAAATTATACAATTTTTAAGGCGCAAAGAATAAAAACTGGAAGAAAATGAACCAAACTGACTTTTATGTAATGTTTGAATTGTATGCACTGAATATGCATTACTCTTATAATCCAGAAATCACCTTTAATTAGACAATGTAGATAAACCTTAGAGAGTAATGTGGTTTAGCATTCTTTACTATGAGTTCATTTATCAAGGTGGCCTTTTGCCTACCAGTGACTTGTAATGAGATAATTCAGGAGGGAGCAGGATGAGGGGAAAAGAATTTTCAGAGCTTAGAGATCTGACTGGGTGGAATGATGAGCTGACTTATTTGGACAAATGAAGGGCAATTTGCAGAAAGGTGTTGGACCTGTGGCAGTAATTTGTTATGGTTTAAACTGAAAGATATGCTGAAGTACTAACCTCCTGTACCTGTATCTGTACCTGTGCATGGGACCCTCTTTGGAAGTAAGATCTTTGCAAATGTCATCAAGTTAAGACCTTTGTGATGGACCTTAATCCAATATGACTAGTGTCCTAATAAGGAGAGAAAATAGAGACCTAGACAACAGGAAGAATGCCATGTGGTGATACTGGAGGGAAGCACCTACAAGCCAAGGAACAATAAGCACTGATAGCAACCACTAGAAGCTAAGAGTAAGGGTAAGGCACTGAACAAATCTCTCCTTCAGAACCTGCAAAAGGAGCCAACTCTGCTGACACCTAGATTGGGCTTCTGGCCTCCAGAACTGTGAAAAAATAAATTTCTGTTGCTTTAAGTCACCCAGTTTGTGGTACTTTTTAATAGTAGCCCTAGGAAACTAACTTACCCACAATAGTTCCAATTTACACATGTTGTCTCATTAGTACAATTGACCCTTAACAACACAGGCTTATACCTACATGGGTTCACTTAACATGAACTTTCTTCTGTCTCTGCCGCCTATGATACAGGAAGACCAATCCCTCCTCTTCTTCCTTCTCCTCAGCCTACTCAACGTGAAGATGACAAGGATGAAGACCTTTATGATGATCTCCCTTCATGAGGAGTAAATACATTTTCTCTTCCTTATGATTTTCTTAAGAACATGTATTTTCTCTGGCGTACTTTATTGTAAGAACTCAATATAAAATACATCTAACAGACCAAATATGTGTTAATTGACTTTACGTTATCGGTAAGCTTCCAGTCAAGAGGAGATTATTAGTCATTAAGTTTTAGGGGCGTCAAAAGTTATATGCAGATTTCAACTGCATGAGTGGCTGGCACCCCTAACCTCTGCACTGTTCAAGGATCAACTGTAATTATGAATTGCAACCCTTTCACTCACAAAATAAGTTTTCAGATTTGGGGAATAGGAAAGAGAAGAAACTAGAAAGGTAAGTGTGGAATGGGAAGAAGAAGCCATGCCAGAGTGTGACAACTTGTGGCAAGACACATGCTCCCTGTGTTCAAGACACAGTCAAATGGCAAAGAGGGTGCTGGTCATGCTACGTGCCAGGACACAGTCCTCCTAAACCACAACCTTGTCTGCAGTGGGAGGACCAAAGAGTAAGCCTCCAGGAGCCAGGCAGATAACAGAAATGAGAGAAGGAACCATGTCAGGATATCCTGGAACTCAGTGTCCCACTAAAAGGGGCTAGATACCTGCAAATCCTATCTTTTATTGCCCTGAGGGAATGAAGATCCAGTATAGTGTTTCTGATGCTCAAGAGATGCAGAAATACTTTAATATATGTGAAAACTTCTTAATTTTAAACATTTGTAACACTCAATTTTTTTAAAAAATGTGATGTGGCTGGGCGTGGTGGCTCAAGCCTATAATCACAGCACTCTGGAAGGCCGAGGTAAGAGGATTGCCTGAGCCCACGGGTTCGAGACCAGCTTGGGCAACACGGTGAGACCTCATCTCTACAATAAAATTTTTTTTAATTAGCCAGGCATGGTAACGCATGCCTGTAGTTCCAGCTACTTGGAAGGCTGAAGCAGAAGGAGCACAGGAGCACAGCAGGTCGACGCTGGGGTCGTCGTGAGTGTGCCGCTGCCTGGGCGACGGAGTGAAATTCCAACTCAAAAAAAGTAGTGTGGAATACATCAAACATGACTATTTTGTGAATGGAAGGATGGAAGACCTGAGGCACTTTTTACACCTTCACATCCCAAAAGTTAAGGGTTGAAAGGGACCTGAAAGGTCACCCGGGACTTAGCTCCCACTACCTTCTCATCCACCTGTGTTTAAATACCTTCAGGGAACTGGATCATATGATCTCTGAATAAAAGATTTCACTACTTCTGAGAAGAGCAAGTAATTTTGTATTTGCAGTATAATAGGCATTGTGTGTTTGTGAGTAAATATATATGTGTAGGTATAAAGAATAATTATCAAAGTCACCGCATATGATGCTCAGACAAGTAATTGTGCTTACTTATTTAGTTATTCAACCAATATTTATTGAGTTTTTACCGTATACTAGGTACAACTCTAATGAATTACCCAGGCTAATAGAAGTGATCATTTTAAGACTAAATTTACCAGTTTATTTATAGCAAAATGGACACACAGTAAACCAGAACCCTCCAATTTCACAGACTCCTGAAATAATTTCAGATGTACTCTATGATACAACTACCAGGTGGCTTGAATGGCTAGAACAACCAGTTATTTTGGCATTAAAAAATCAGGAACAGAGATTGTTGGAAATAAAAAGTCATTTTGTAATCACCAATGACTTTCAGTCTTTTGTAAAAATTTCTTTCAATTTAGCATTCTATACAGTGGCAGAAATTGAGCCAAAATCAATAGCCCATGACTTAGAGACCAGTGCTTTTTGCTATGCCTCATACAATATTTTCTAATCCTGGCTGCACGTTGGACAATAGCTGATATACTATAAAAAATACAGGTACGTGGTCCCACCCCTGACCAATCAGTGAGGGAGGTACCCAAGTAACCACGTACAATAAACCCTTCAGTGATTAAAATGTGTATCCAGGATAGCAAGCTATTGGTCTCAGTCATTCATCAGAGATTTCAGGAACTGTTATCACTTTTATTCAGTCAAACATTCATGAACACACTAGAGCTGTATAACTGGCAATGTCTTCCCCTCAGCTTTCCATAGATGGTCCTCGTTTCAGAAATCAGCATAGTCTGCTCCTTCACAACTTTCATGCTCCTTTACTTTTTGTTTGTTTTCACACAAACAGCCTCACTTGAACCTCAACAAAGTTTCTGGTTTTCTCGTGAGTTTGAGGAAGAAACTGAGGCTCAAAGAGAGGAAGTGCCGGGGACCAGCTCCAGCTGGGTTCAGGGTACCCCAAAGGTGGAGACGGCATTGGCGATTGGGGGGAAGAAGAGAGAGAAAGAAAGAGACTGGACTCCGGTCTAGTGCAGAAGCGATGTGTGAGTATTTGGGAATTACAACGGGTCTTTTATACACAAAGTCAGATGTGGGAGGGGTGTCCCCCACCCACCAGAAACCTTAATCCATGAAAACTTAATCAATGATTGCCTTTAAACCCTTTTCATATGATAATCATAAAATCTCATAACAAAGGATAACCTAATCTGTGACTGACATATTCTACAAACCTTTTTCATCCTAAGCTGATTGATTTATGCCAAGTTAAACAACTCTATAGAAGCTTAAGTATTTACTTTACAAATGAAAGTGACCCATCCCAGAATGTTTGGAATGTGGCCCAGTCCAAAGTTCACAGTGGGCTACCTGCAAGTAATCCAGCCGCATTCTTTCAAAAAAATGGCTGTCTTCTAAAACTCTATTCTGCAATTTACACTTTCAATAAATCCTAAGATCATGACCCAGAAGCCTGTGACCAATACTAAGGCTCTTAGATGTGACACGAGTTTGAATTATAAGTTGTATGAAAGCCAAAACTGCAGTTTGTGGAAGAATGGGAGCAATGAGCTTCTAAAGTTAGCTTGTGTTCATGCCGGTCTCATAGTTTTTATGTTTTGAGCTCACAGCTTAATCTGGTTAGTGCTGAGTAGAAAGGGGGAGGAAATGGGGTCAGTAGCTCCCGAACGCATCCTAATGGTCTTGGGCTCAACGGCCCTTCCTGATCCCTAACGCTCAGTGGGCCTCCGTGGCCAGCTCCCAACAAGGAAGTGTCTTGTTGTCCCACTAATTGGGTGGTAAAGAAGTTGAGTTTGGGACCCAGGACTTAGAACTCTGAGTTTTGTTTTTCTGCCACTCAATCAATGCCAGTGGTGCCAGAGGACAAGTGTGACTCCCATGTGCAGGTCTTGACAAGGTGAGGGGTGCAAGCAGCCCCATGATAACAGCTTTCCAATGTTGAGTACTGACACTGGCCAGGCCCTGCATGATTGCCCATGCCTTGGCCTATCAAAAGGCTATCGGCCTGATTTCTAACATACAGAAGAAATGACATCTGCAAGAGGTGGCCTCTGCCCCAGGAGGGCCCATTTTCTTAACTGCTCCCTCAGGCTGCTGATGTGAGGGTCACCTTTTTAAACCACTGAGACACTTGTATTTTTGGCGTTCTGTTTGCTAAAAAAATTATTCCCAGTATTCAAGGTTTGCAAGTTTTTCTAATGTGGAAGCGTCTCTACCTCTCATTTTGCAGCACCAGTCTTCCATCTGTTGCTAATTTTCTTTGAAATAATATAGTGGCAGACAGTAGATTTCAAGGTACAATAAAATAAAGCTCAGAGCTGAGTGTGTTTTATAGACACAACTTCTTTTATAGACAACACTGCAAGATAGCTTACGACCATCATGACAGATGCTGATTTTTGATTCAATAGAAAAGGACAAATGCAGTCACTCCTGTACATTCAGTCCACTGAGGTACCAGAGCTGACCATGTCACACCCACCCCTTATAACTGTCCATCAAGATACAACTTCCATGTATTCGTTTCTCCATTCTGTCTCTTTTATATATATATAAAATCAATATTTTTTATTATGATATTGTGGGGTACAGTTAAGAGTTAGGTATACAAATATGCCCTCTAGAATGTTCATGCTATGAGAAAACTACAGGCAGCTGTCCTAAAAGGAAAAATGAAACACAGAGACAATTAATTTTCCAAAGCTAGCCGGGCTCAGTGGCTCAGCCTATAATCCCGCACTTTGGGAGTCTTGGGTGAGTAAATTGCCTAGCCCGCGGGTTCGAGACCCGCCTGGGAAACTTGGCGAGACCTCATCCCTACATTAAAACAAAAATTAGCCGGGCACGGTAGTGCGCGCCTGTAGTTCCAGCTACTTGGAAGGCTGAGCGGAAGGCTCTCCAGAGCCCAGCAGGTAGAGGCTGCAGTGGCTGGGAGCGGCCACTGTACTCCAGTCTGGGTGACAGAGTGAGACTCCAATTCAAAAAATTTAAAAAAAAATTTCCCAAAGCTCCTGTTGCCCTGTAGGCACAAATAGGAGCTTAAAGTTTTTTGATTTCTTCTCCAGCATATCTAAAATCAAACTTAACCTTAAGAGGTCTATTGATGAAAAAAACTTACACTTGTTAAAAGTAGTCTTAGACCACTTAAAGGGATTTCATAAAATCTGCCACCTTCCATTCACCTTTTCAACTAGCCAGGAGTGAAAGCCATTTAAGCTAATGAGGTTGAGTCCAGGGGAAGAGTCTGGGATGCCCCAAGCCCAGAGAGGTGGTAGAGCTTAGATGTCAAGTGCACATCCTCTGAGCTTAGACTGCTCAGGCCAGATCTATGTTTCACCCCTTCCTGCCTGTGTTACCTAGGTCAAGCTATTTAATGTTCTCTGCCTCAGTCTCCCCACTCATAAAACGAGAATAGTGATAATCCACACAGGGTTGGGATTCAGATTAAATGAGTTAATAAATGAGGGCTTAGAATAGTACCTGGCACATAGGAAGTACTCAGTAAATCTTAGTTGTTATTATTGTTGTTGTTGTTGTTTGTTACTGAAATGTTCCTTTCTCCTCCTATAGATTTAATAAACTCAGGTAGAAAATAACATATTTTCTATCCATCCAGGGTTTGACTCATCTTGTACCTTCCTTCATTCAAAAATATTTATTGAACACCTACTATGTGTGCTTGCATGTACTTGATCCTGGGGATACGACAGAATAAAGTAAATGTAGTTTTTGCCTTTATGAAGTTCACAGTCTATGGGGGAGGGCACAAAAGTAGCTAGAACTAAGTGTTTACAAATAGTAGTGAATAACAGCAGTGAAAAATCAGAGGGCTGAGACAGAGGAACGTGAGTGGAGACCTGTCAAAGTGACAATAATCTGAGATGACCTGAAGGTTGAAAAGAACTTAGTCATTTCAAGAGTGGGAAAAAAGATCATCCCAGCTTGACAAAGATTGAGATGTGTCCCCAGGACAGACAGCAGCCCCAAAGGCTGGAGGGAAGGGGCAGCAAGGTGTTACTGGGAGGTCCCACAACATGCTATGGAAAATTGCTAAAGGTTTCAACAGACAAGTGATGACAGCAGCATTTACCTTTGAAAAGACTCTCCAGGGAAAAATGGCAGAAAGAGACAAGAGTGAAAGCCAGATAGAAGACAGTCCACAGTCACCCAAGTGAGAGTTGACGGCAACTTGGATGTGCATGGTAGTTTTGTATGGTGAATCCAAAAAGTCAAACTAAGACCTGTTTACTTGGAGCAAAAACCTGTAGAACTGTAAACTGGTGTGAACACTTAAATGGTAAATTTGGTGACCTGCTGGAGGCTGGGTGTGGACAAGCCTGGGAATAAAAAACTCCTGAGGATGAGTTTTAGAGACTCTACATTTTAGCAGGTTTTGTCTCAAGGAACTCCACCAGTTTCTCAAGGTGAAGGTCTGAGAATGATTCTTTCATGGTTCTAACCAAGAGAAGGGAAGAATAATTATTGTAAAATATGCCCAGGGTATTCTCCATAACATAGACATATCAGAGTCTTATTCCAGCTGAAGAAAGGGTAGTTTTCCCACTCCAACTTCCTTTAACCTTCTTGTCTTACCTAAGAGAGAGAAAAAAGATAAGAAACATTTTTTAAAGGTCATATCCCAGTGACACATGCTCACTAAAAGATTGAAATTTAATCATAAAGTTATAGAATGCTTCCCCTCACCCCACACCTTAACATCACACCAACAGGGCTTCAGTATAGTAACAGTCTGTTACCGTTAGAGTTACAAGACGCATACACTTCTCTGTAAAAGAGTGATTAAAGAAGCCCAAAGTTCAGAGGATAGGAAAAAGTAAGAACACTGGACAAATTCAAAGCCTCTGGCACCTACAACTACAGCAAGCATTAAACATTAAACACAGCCCAACACCTAGCCAGAATACAAAACCTCACACTAAAGATGTATTTATTCCAATTTCTATCACCTGATATATCATGTTTGTCTTCCTTATCTTTTTTTATTTTTTGTTGTCTTTCCTCCTCTGGCCCACCTGGGGCAAGGGGCAGCAGAGAGAAGCAGTGGCAGTGACAGTGGCAGGAAGGGTGGTGATCTAGGGAGAAGCCATCTGAAATTGCTTCATTGGTATGGTCTATGCTTGCCTTTCCATAAAAAATTAAGAGGCATACCAAAAGGCAAGAAAAAATACAGACTGATGAGACAAAGCAAGCATAAGAACCAAATTCAGATGTGACACTGAAGTGAGAATTATCAAAAAGAAAATTTTAAAAACTATGATTAATATGGGCTCTAATGAAAAAAGTATATGGCATAAAAGAACAGATGAGTAAGATAAACAGAGTGGTATAAATTTTTAAAATGAAAAAAATAAATGCTGCAAATTTAAAAATACTATAACAGAGTGAAAAGTTTCTTTGATTGGCTTACCAATAGATAGAACATAGCCAAAAAATTAGTGGACTTAAAGATAGAATAATAGGAACTTCCCAAACTAAAATTCAAAGAGAAAAGGGAATTTTAAAAAAAGAACATAAAAGAACTGTGGAACAATTTCTACACATAATTAGAGTTCTACAAAAATAGCCCACACAAAATTGAAATACCAGAAGGAGAATAAAGGGAGAGAATGGAGTAGAAGAAATGTTTGAAATTGCTATGGTTTTTAAGATTAATGACACAGACCAGACTAGGTACACTGGTCTGTATTCCTAGCACTCTGGGAAGTCAAGCGAGGAGGATCACTTGAGGGTAGCAGCTCAAGAACAGCTTAGGCTATATAACAAGACCTTGTCTCTACAGAGAAATTCAAAAAGTTAACCAGATATGGTGGCACATAGCTGCAGTTCTAGCTACTCAGGAAGGTAAGGCAGGAGAATCATCTGAGCCCAGGAGTTTAGGCTTTATTGAGCTATGATCACCACTGCCCTCCAGCCTGGTGCTAAAGCAGTACCCTGTTTCTAAGAAAGAAAGAAAGAAAGAGAGAGAGAGGGAGGGAGGAAGGGAAGGAGGGAGGAAGGAAGAGAGGGAGGGGGGAAAATGGCAGACTCCAGACAATAAATTGAGATACCCCAGAAAATGTCTATCAGGATAAGTACCAAAAACAACAACAAGAAAACAAAAAACAAAAAAGCTGACATCTAGGCATATCATATTCAAAGTACAGAAAATCAAACACAAAGAGAAAGTTTTAAAGGAAGCTAAAGGAGGTGAGGGGGAAACACACACCTAACTGAGAAACAAGAATAAGAATCACAGTGATAGAGTCATTGTGCAACAGGGTGGCTATAGCTAATAACATTGTATTGTCTTTTGAAAATCTGAGAGTAGATTTTAAATGATCTCACCACAAAAAAATAAGTTTGTGAGAGAATGCATACGTTAATTAGCTCAATTGAGCCCTTCCACAATGTATACATATTTTAAAGCATCACGTTGCACACCATATATACAGTAATTTTATTTGTCAATTTAAAAAATAAATTCAATTTAAAAAAGAATTCCAGCAGACTTCTTATCAGAAACCATGCAAGCAATAAGTGGAATAAAATATTTAAAAGTGCTGAAATACAAAAACCATCCACCCAGAATTTTATATCCAGCAAAATTATCCTTCAACATTGAAAGATAAAGACTAAAAAATAAAAAATGAGGAATTCATTGCTAGTAGAACTGGTCTGCAAGAAATGCTAACAGAAGTTTGAGAGAAAAAATAATATAGGTCATAACCTCAGATCTGCATAAAGAAAGGAAGAACTTGAAGAAGAAATATATAGAAGCTTTTATTTTTTATTCTTAATTAATTTACAAGATGATTATTTCTTAAAAAAAGCTTACTCTCCACTCCATTCCAAAATGCCCCCCCTACCCTTCATCATGCCTGCTATACTTACTTTATTTTTACTCAATTAATATAACAATATATTATACATGTATTTGTTTACAAGTTTAATGTCCATCATCCTTACTAGAATGTAAGCTCCACGAAGGCAAGTACTGTCATATCACAAGCACCTGGCATATAGTAGATTCTCAGAAACTTATCTTGGAGAGAACAAAAGAGTGAATGAATTCCTTACCTCTCTAGTAAATTCTGTTCAGTATTCTAGCGTCCTTCTTCATGTCACCTCATCACCTTCATCCTCTTATTTGACCAAGTTGCCTGAGGCAGCCACTTCACTTCTCTTTCCTCAGGGATGAGTCCACATCACTCAGTTCACCATAGTCACCCAGTTCAGCTCTGGTAGCCAAAGCACATTGCTTCTTACGAAGGATGGCAAACAAGTTTTGTCTCAAACACCCATGCCCTGAAATTGACTGTGGCATCTACTCTTTGGGAAGAGTTCTAGTTCCATGTCTCTGTTCATGGGGCAATTACTGATGTCTCCATTGGAGTGGGAAAGAAAAATGGCTACAGGAGGGACAGGCATTTATCATAGCTCAGGCACTCTATGTATAAGTGTGCCTGTCCTTGCTTCTAGGGAGGGATGTTTCTTCTCCCAGTATCACTCAGTCATGCCCCTGCCTTTAGTAGAGGAATGCATGGAGCCAGCCTTGTGTCAGAAGATAACAGCAGGGCATTCAATTATCTACCACTTCTTCCCATAGTATCATCAGTCTTATTCAGATGTACTTAAATCACAGAAAATCTCCAGACCAGGGACACAGATGTATACTGGAATGTTTTATTTTAAAACTTCTGGGCTAGACCTTGAAATGTTTCAAGCATGGGACATAATTTAAAGCATGTTGATTGCCAAACCAGAACATTTGGTTCTACTGGGATTCATTGATTCATTGAATGAATGTCTCAAGGCTTTAGTTTTCCTCATATATAGAAGAATTAAAATAATCTCTAAAAACTTCTCCAACTCTAATAAGCCTGTGAGTTTCTGAGCAGTTTGTTTAACTACACGGAACTATTTGTTCTTTAATTACTCTAGTATTTATTTTTGAGACATTATATTGCCAAATGAAAATGCTATTTTGTAGGTCAAATATAGGCAAACTCATATATTACAAGTGAACATTATATATACAAAATACATATGCACACAGTTTAAAGAAAACAAATAGTCCCAGACTCATCCAATTGTATTATATGAATGTATTCTTTCATTCTCTTATTGATAGACATAGAGGTGAAGTCCAGACTTGTTTTTGGTTTGTTTTAATATTATCAAACAAGTCTGCTATGAACATCCTTGTACACGTCTTCTTGTGCATGCACCCTAGTTTCTCTACACGCGGGACAGCTAAGTCATGAGGTATGCATATCTTCAACCTTTTTATATAATACCCATCATTGTCCAAAGTGCTTATACCAATGTACACTCCCACCAGCAGTGTATACAGCTTTCTGTTGTACCACACCCTTGTCAACACTTGCTATTACCTGAATTTTTCTTCAATTTTTGCCATTCTGATGGGTATAAAGTAGCACTGCATTGTGGTTTTAATTTACTTTTTTCCTAATAAAGAATTAATGTGAGCGTCTCTCCTCCCACTAAATCTTGTATCTGAATTGCTTACAAACTGCATAATTATGGATTGAGTTCCAGCCCCTTTCTTTCTCCTGCCACATGCATTCTTACCAGCTGGTGAATAGTGGCATGGCCCTGGAGGACACAGTAGGGAGCACTTGGAGAATCAATGACATCGATAATCTCCCTCTAAATGAATAACCAGGAGTTGACCTTCAGGGATTGTACTCACACAATTCAACTGCCATGACCCAGTGTAATATTTCACATCTTCCTAAAACTCTGGCCAAGGACTATTTTGCATGCAATTAAGTACTTGGAAGATTCTTTCATCAGAATGATTAACTTATGTCAACCACAGCTTGCTTGAAACACAAAAGACTTGTGCTACCTGCCTAGATACAGCACCTTAGCCTTCTTGTATGAAGCTGTTTTCAAGTTTCTCACTCTACCCACTTGAGAATGTGGTTTCCCAATGACCCTTTAAAAATATTATACTGAGTTTGGAAAATGGGGCTGTACATGTGAGCATGTTAGCTCACATCATTCAACAGCACATATTCAGAATGCTTTTCTTGATATTTAGTCTACAAGTAAAACACTAAAATGCTTTTCCCTCAATCTAGGGAATTGAACAGGAATGATGGTTGTTTTTAAATGATTATGTCAGTAAATAATCCTGAGGAATAAAATTAAGGGGAAGGGTAGGAAGAAAAAGTCACCCATAGCGTCAGAAACAATTGAAAAAGAAATCCAGGCTACCCCCAACCTTGGCCTTTGTTGAAGGGATCACCAGAAATCTATGTAGATATTATTTTGAAATTTAGAGCTTCAACTTGTATGAACAAGAATACCCATGCTGAGTTTTTGCGTGCCTCTGTGAAACAGCAAAAAGAACCCGACAGACCCTATTCTTGCATTAAAGAAACACACTGTGGAAAGCCTGAAAATAAACCATCTATGCTTGATTAATTAGGTTTGTAAGTATTGTTTCAGAACCAAACAATATTTCTAAAGATTTCAATAGTTCAAAGATTGCCCTATGGCCATCTGGCCAATACATCTTCTAACACACATGGTTTACAAGCATTTTTCTTCCCAATATGTTGTCTTTGGTTGGTGCGACATTGTTTGAGTGCAGGGCTATTTGGGTCATAGTGGTTTTCTCCACTGCACAGCAGTGGTGCTGAGCACAGCACTTTGACCATACATCTTCCATGTCATTTCCATCAAAGGCACATGATACTTCCTGGTGACCAATCAGGAGTGGTCCAGCATCCTAACAGAGGGCATATTGGCAAACCAAGCTTTCTTAATGACAGCCATTGTTCAAGGCCAACAAAAGGGAGGTCCTGAATATTAACATGTGGCCTTGTGTAAAGGTCATTGGTATAGCACATCCATCATATTTCACAACCGAAAAAGAGAACTTTATAGGTTCTGTCAGAACCTACTGTTGTCTACATAAAATGTATTAAGCTGACAGCTGACACCAACGAGGTAAATGATCTTGAATGATGATCTCCTCTTTTAAACAAATATCCTTTCATTTCTTTGAAGCAGCAGCAGACATTATGGTAAGAGATGGTGTTTAAGGAAACCACCTCGAGACCACAGGAGGTTAGAATAACCAGGCAACCCAATTAAAATATTAATTTAATAACATGTAATCATTAGACCAAATGGCATCTCCTTCTAACAGGCATAACTTCCCATGTTAAAAAGAGAAATCACATATTTTAACATCTCAGAGTCTTGAATGGTCCTCTTAATGGTAAAGATCAACACGTCCACAAAAATTCAGTCGGCAAGATTAAGACAATACAATTGGTAGAAGAGAACTCAAAGGCCTGAGTCTACTAACACCACTTTGGGCTAGACAAAGAAAAGTATGATGACAGAACGGAGTGGAGTTAAATGCTGTTACACGCATTTACTACTAAACTTAAAAGCAGGAAGCAAGCTTTCTTGACAATCTTGCTTAGCAACAGTTCTGTATTCAATATTAGAGATACGAGACTCTGGTTATTAAACACCATCTTTTTAAAAATTGGAATCTACTTTTACTGAAGAGATCTGGAAAAATATAAGCAAGAGAAAGGTTAGTAGATAAGCATTTATCTCAGTTCCCTCACTCTGGCTTTACTGTCATAGAGAGTTGGTGGGGGAGAGAAAGAGGAAGAGGAGAAGGGGGAGAAGAAGAATGAGGAGGAAGAGGAGGAAAGTTCCTTTTAGTTCCTTGGATACAGCATACTCTTTCCTGACATGCACACATTATCTTCCCATCTAGAATATTTTCCATGGTCCCTGTTTCTCTAACCAATTTCTATTTCTCCTTCAGTTCCTTTTACTAACCTATGAACCCCTTGGAGCCTTCCTTTTGCTGTTTTTATCACAGTTTTGGGGGGTTGCTTTATTATAGCACAACATTTATAATTGCTTATTGAATTTTCTTGTCTTCAGAATTACTCTAAATACCATGAGGAGGGAGACAGAATATGTATATTTTACCATTGTAGGTTCTTCATAGAAATTTGTGCACAAATCGTAACTTTTAATAATAAAACAGGGCCCAGCACTAAATCAGTCACCTCTTGGCTTTTAAGACGTTTGTGTTAAATTAAGGGAATTCTCACACATATGAAGAGAGGACACTGTATTGGAGCAATTTGCCTTTGTTGTATTAGAGAGAAGACACCAAGCAACTACAACACAGCCTCTCCAGTTACGCTTCATTATTTCAGATGAAAGGCATAATCAAATAAGGAATAGGAAGAAGTCAACTTCTGAACTCTCTTTGAAAAAGGTATTTTGTAGGCAAATTAATTGTGTAAATAATATATCAGGGACAAAGCGACTCAAAACCATGGCACTTCCAAACATTCATCCGCTTGCCTTGGCATTGAGTCTTTTCCACCTCTGCAAATTTATTCCACCTGGCGTGTCCTCCCCTGTAACTTTCTCTACCTGTCCACATCCCACTGGTCTTCAAAACTCAGGGTAACATCAACCTTTCTGTGAAGCTTTCACTGCAGCTCATGCCCACAACAATCTCCTTGCCTTCTGAAAGCCTCTAGTTCATTCTTTTTGTATGCTCATTGGACACATCGTAATTAGGTCAGTATGCATTTGTTTTAAAAAGTTGTAAATTTTTATAGAGAAGAATATGCATCTTTATGCTTTTCTGAATTCAGCCCAGTGCCTGGCATGTCACACTCTGTGAGTGTTTTATAAAGAGTTGTTAAATAAATGCATTAATGTAAATAAATAGCCATTCTAAGTATTTAAGCAAGTTTTTTTTAAAAAAATCTCTTGCTGGCAATGTTTTATTAAACTTAGAGTAATCATGTTTTCTTCTGTCTGCTCAGATGCGCATGCACGCACACACACACACACACACACACACACACACACACATACACACACTTTCTTCCAGCCAGTGATCCTATGACTCTGATGACTCTGGTTTCAGTGAGAACTTCCTTACTCTTGGGTTCTTCCCTTCTCTAACTACAATGGGAAAATCATTCAAGGTGTCGCCCCACTCCTAGTCCACAGTTGATGGGTGCAAGTTTGTGCAATCAACCTCGTACTAGGACAATCAGACTCCTTTGATGGATTTTGTTCTTAGGACCTGTGAGATTTGCGCTGGCAGCTATCAGAGGCCACATTTCCAGTCTTCATCCAAGAGGCAACAGTGAAGAAAAGATGATGATGTGCAGGAAAAAAGAGAGGCTCAAATGGAGGGATGGGGGCTGAAACCTCCAGCTCAGCTCTTCCCTGAGGCCCACCTCACCTCAAATTCCATGTGCTTTGGATATACAAGCCACTTCCTTTTTTGACCAATGTAGTTCAGATTAATCTCTGTAGTGTCTAATCAAAATAACTTTAATAAAACTAGTTTTATTATTGTATTTCATTAACAGAAACTGCATTCCTTTACACATTTAAACTGGTCTCACTACCACAAATGTCTAAATTCACAAGAATGCATAAGGTTTAATCTGCCAGCCAGATTTGGTGACTCAGCCTGTAATCCTGCACTTTGGGAGGCTGAAGTGAGTGGATTGCCTGAGCCCGCGGGTTCGAGACCCACCTGGGCAACTTGGAGAGAACTCATCTCTACAATAAATCAAAAAATTAACCAGGTGTGGTAGCGCGCAACTGTAGTTCCAGCTACTTGGAAGGCTGAGACGAAATGATCGCCAGAGTCCAGCAGGTCGAGCCTGCGGTGGCCGGAAGTGGCCACTGCATTCCAGTCTGGGCGACAGAGTGAGACTCCAACTCAAAAAAAAAAAAAGGTTTAATCTGCCATTTCTCTTAAAAAATAGAATGCTTATGAAAAAGATACTTAAATAAGTTGAGAGGACTTTTTATCCTCATAAATACGGTAATAAATCTTATTACCATCTCTTGATAAATCCAAAAAATGAGTGATAATAACAAGCCCCAAGGTAAAAATAATGCATAATTGCATGTTTCTGACTGGTTTATAAAATATTGTTCATTTTCATTCTATGTACTCCATTCTACAGAAGATGAAGAAATCAGCTTAGAGGGATTTAACTACTTGTCCAAGTGTGCTCAACTTTTCATTGGTAGAAGCAGTCTTGTAGGCTTGACTTAAAGAGCCTCAGACAACATCTAGCATCCTGTAGACACACTCATCCATTAGTTCTCCTCCACGTTCTCCCCCCACCTGGTTCTGGGTTTTCCCCCATCACTCCTAAATGCTGTCAGGACAACTCCTGAAGCTGGTTTCTACAACCTTCCTTAATGACCAAGGGCAGTCCCGAATTCTCTCAGTCTCTGTTTCCCATCAGAAAGAAAGGCAGAAATTGTTATTATGTTCATCCAACAAAAAGGAAATTAATGGCTGATTAGATGCCTGCTCAACACAGTGAAGATGAAAACCAGTCTTCATGGTGAATTATTGAATTAGGAGGCCAACTTACAGTGCGGCTATGTTTACACAAAGCCAAACAGCCAGTCAATTCAGAAAAAAAATATATAGTTTGGTGACAGGAAAAATGAAATTAGTAGATTAGGACTGTGCAGAACAAATATAATGAAGAAACAAATGGCATACAATAGCATGGTTATATTCCTGGCAGAGTTTACAAACTTAAAGAAGAGAGTAAGAGTGAGTCTTCTGATACTCACTGTCAAAAAAACCGAAGTCCTATTGACTACATAAAAAATAGACTCATTAAATTCATGCGAGAGAATACGTTTCTCTCTTTCCTTTCCTATTTCTGTTACATTTTCAGAATTCAAATTTAAAGTGAAAATCAAGAAGACACAAAGCCAGTAGCCAAAGTACTGAGTTACACCCCAGCTCCGGTTAGTAAAAAGAAGCACTCTCCTTTGATAATTCTGGCATATCACATATTATGACAGGATCATTCAACATGACTTAGTATTATATTTGATGAATTAAATATTACTTTCATTTTCTACAGGACACAGAGTATACCGAGATGCACTTCAACTCTAGAGAGTTCTAAATAATAATTTTGTTTGCTGCTCACGCTGATTTTCCCAGGTCCTTTTTAATACTATGGCAAAAGCCAGAACATTCTCTTTAAAATGTATAATTTTTCGTTTGGCTCTCTAGATAGTTGTTGTTGATCAGCACTAAAAGTTTATGTATGTCAACTGTGCTTCTAGGAGATGTAATTTTAATGTCCTCAATCCTTTTTAGATTTATGTTTCAATTACAAGCACTTGCGATGTTATTATGCTGTGATATTTAGAGCCCATAAACTCCAAATAGGCTCTAAAACCGCATTAAGTGATCATAAGTATTGACTTAGTAGGATAGAGGAAGAGATGATGATAACTTACGAGTAATTTGTCACTCCATTACGAATGAAATACAATGAATTAACATTAGAGATCTTAATTAATAACTTATTAATTCAACTCTCCCACTCGCCGTAAAAGAATTAGACCCAAGAGGTAGACAAAGCAAGCATTCTTGGAGACAAATTGGAAAGTTTTATGAACTGAGTCCTGAACCCCAGAAATGAACACTTGCAGCTGCAACAAGAACTGTTTTCTGTTACCTTAAATACTACAGGGCCATATGGAGTATTTTTGAGGACCTTCTATTTTTAAATGTACTGTTCATATTTTATGCTTTTCCATATGTCTCATCCTTACTTCAGAGTTTCTATTCATTTCCATGAAAATAAAATCTTTGTTTTACAGAGGTTCATTTTCCCCTGCCCTTCGTCCCTTATTGTGGCCACAAACCCTCACTTTGGTCATTACAGCCTCTCTAGGACCAGCCGATTGTAACAAGATGAATAGAGAATTATTCAGACGAAAAACTGCAGTGGCAGATGATTCCCGGGGGCTGCAGGGTTCCTGCTTTCTTTGCTCAATCCACCAGACTCAGTGTGGAGGATAATGAACCTGACTTTGGTGCTGAACTGTTGCAAAACGTATCAACTGCTGACAGAAATCCTGGGCGAAACCCCGAAGGAAGCGCTGAAGGAAGATGTAATTTAGTTAACCGAAAATTTACCAAAGTGTGCTTTCAGAAAAAGGGAGCTCCCTGTAGTTTGGGGTTGACTTCGAGCAATTATCCAAACAAAACAGTTGGCGCCTGGATTGGCGACAAAGTAGTGTTTGCATAAAGTAGAGGGAGAAGACAAATATGCATGAAAATTAAATTTAGGCCTCTGGGACCACCCTTTTGGGGCCATAGAAGAGCTGATGACATGTTCACAGCTGGAACTGGTGTTGGCAGGCAGGCCTTATTCATGAGCACAGGGAAGGACTCTGTTCTGAGCGACACTCTTGTGGCAAAGCAAGAATGGCAGCAGTAAAAGCATCTGATGCTTACAGACCTCGAGCCCTGTGGCCCCACGCTGCTCAGATCTGACTTCTAACTGCAATTGTCTCTACCGAGAAATAGTTATGCAGCTCAAAGTAATTCATGTCTGCTCGATTGCAAGTTCTCCCTCACATGCTCCTTGCATCCTCACCCACCCAGGCTGCTTCTATTAGCAACTTTTCTGTTTAGAAGGCAGCAAATATGACCAAGAGAACAGCCAGTGTTCTGGACAACAACAAGGCTGAGTCTTGCAATACTAAGGTTGAAGGTCATGATGGGTACCTGAATAACTGAAGTGTGTGCTCTAGCAAGCACTTGGCAGTAGTTCTCTTGGTGTGGTTCTCTTGGAATCGGTGGTGGTAGGTGGCAGATTGGCCCCGATTCGCCAACCATCCCTTGCAATGTGGCATTGCCCATCTTAAGATAGATTCTGCTTCCTTCCCTCTTAATCTGGGCTGGACTTCTGACTCATTTTGCCTAGCAGAATGTGGCGGAAGTGAGAGGGAGCTCTTACTATGCCAACATAAAGCATGGAGGATGAGCAAAAAAGCCTGGTGAAGAGGCAGAAATGAACAATAGCATCCCAAGGCAAGAAGAGCACATGGTGCTCAGTAATAAATCTAAAGTTAGTGGACACTCATGATGTGCCAGGAACTGTTCCAAGTAGTTTCCCCCAACAACCTAGTGAGGTAATCATGACCCTCAATTTTTTTTCAAATTAAGAAACGAGGCCCATGATAATAAAGAATCTTGGCCAACATTCTACAGATAGGAATTGGCAGAGTCAGGATTCAAACACAAGGTCATTGGGCTTGAGAATCCATGCTCTTTCACTGCAGTGCTCTCGATAGAACTGGAAGAAGCCTAGCAAGACAAGAATAGTTTGCCAGAGTTAAACACCAGGATCTCTGCAGTAGCCTCACAGGCAGCGCCCAGTGGCCACTCTAATACTCCTCAGTCTATTCTTCAAAGAGCCAACTGGAGGGTCCTTTCAAAAGTTAAAACAGATCCTCTTACTTCCTCACCCAAATCCTTTTGATGGCTTCCCATTGCGCTTGCAGAAAATCAAAATGTCTTTTCATGATCACAAGGGCTTACATAGTCTAGTTCCTTTCTAATTCTCTACTTACAAACCTTACCACCCTCAACTTTTCCACTCCCCTCCAGCTACAGTGGCGCTCTTCCTGCTGCTTGAGCATTCCAGACTTGTTCCTACCCAGATCCCAGGCCTTTGCTATTCCCTCTGCTGAGAATGTTGCTTCCCCAGACCTTGTCATTGGCTCAGCTTTCCTGACCCTTTCAACCCTGAACAATCCTTACCTCTCAGAGAGGTCTCCCTTGGAAGACTTTCCTAAAACAAACCCCCTCAATCACATTGCTCTCCTGACCCTCATTCTGATTTACTTTTTTTCATACGACTTACCACTGCCTAAAATTATGTGTTGATGTATTGGTTTGTTTACTTGTTTACCATATAGCTGCCCCACTAGAATGTACACCCATAAGTTGGGGCCATTGGTATTCTTGTTTACTGCCTAGACCAGTGTCTGGCGTATCCAAAGCACTCAATAAGTTTTACAAAATACTCTAGAACCTTGATGTTGCTTGAGATTACTCTATTTTAGAAGTTTCAAAACATGAGAACATTAACCAATAAGAGTACGCCCAAAGTAGGATAGGTGGAAGTGCAAAAAATAGTTAAAGAAATGTTTTTCAAACTTCAGTGAACATGAGTGTGCTTTACTGTCAGGGCCTCTGGAGTAGGAACCCTCCAGGTGATTCTGATCCAGGTGGTCTATGAATACGGTTGCCAGATTTAGGAAATAGAATGATAGGACATCAAGTTAAACTTGAATTTAGGATAAGCAATGAATAAGTTGCATGGGACATGCTTATACTAATATATATATATATATATATATGGGGAATGGACTTGGTGTCCTGTGCTATATCTGAAAACACTGTCTATGGACCACAATTGAAGGGAAGCTATATTAGAGAAAGAGATGATATTCAGTCTGGAGAAAGTAAGTCTGGTTGTAGGAAGGTCATGATTCACAGAAATAAACAAATATACAAAGAAAAGGATGTCTAGTCTCTGTTACTAGAAGACCCAACTAAGACCAGATGCTGAAATCACCAGATGACACATTTTGATTCTCTCTAGAAATATAGTATTTTTAATAAATACAGGTGGGCAATGGTGGGATGGGTTACTCTCGCAGCAGTGGGCTTCCATCCGCACAAGGATACAAGGCATATTGGTAAGATAAATTAATGAATGTGGATGGAGGGAGTCTTCTCTAGGAGAGACTGGAAATACCAATTCAAATGCTAGGAATTCTGTGTCCTGAAGGAGTGAGAACACACTTCTTCTGTATTTGATGGGATTTCATTCATTGCAAGTAATCATAAACTAACTCAAATTAGCTTAAGCAAAAAATTGTGTTTATTATTTTGCTTCGAAATTTTCAGGAAGATCTTGATTCAGGAATGGCGGAATCTTGGGCTTGTAGAAGTGATGTCATCAGGCTTCCAGGGTCATCTTTCAGCACTATTTTTCCCCATAATGGCCTCATTCTCGAACAATCTCCTTATTCATGGTGGTAAAATGGTCACCAGTGCTCCAGGTCAACATCTTAACCGGCTAGCAACCTCATCCGGGGAAATTCCTCTTTCCCAAAGGTTTCAACAAAAATGCTAAGATAACATCTCGTGGTCTACCTTGGGTTAGATGTCAACCATTGAACCAATATCACGATGCAAAGAGAATCAAATGCTCTGATGGGACACACTTATGTCATGTGCTCATTCCTGGAGACTGGGAGTAGGCTTAGCCCAAACTAAGCTATAGAGACAGAGAGTGGGGGAAGAGGTTGATGGTATCAGAAAAAAAGAGAGATTGGTTGTTGAGAAGATAAGAGTATTGGATAGTCCTATATCCAAATTCAGTGTGTGTCAGCTATGTTAAATAGCAACGTGCATGCTAAAAAGTTTGTATTAAAGCATCTTCCTTCACTATGCCTTCACCATTTCTTCAGCAAGTTCCTCCCTCCCAAGAGAAAGATACATCTCTCCCCTCCCCCAAACCCAATCCTTTCCCCAAAGTTCAGTACCATTAAGTGAAACCATTTACTGAAAAGAGAACATTTAAGTTCTCTAGAAAGATTGCCTTTCCAATAAATATAAGTGGGCAATGGTGGAAGGAGCTACCGTCCAGAGCAGCGGGTTTCCCTCTCTAGGAGTATGTGGTCAATACTTTTAAAGAAGGCTGAGGAAGGGAGAGAGTCTCTCTGGGTGAAGGTGAAATGAGGCCAATTCCAGAAACTTCTCCACAGCAGAAATTCAACACCTCGGAAGGAGAGACGAACTTTCTTTGCAATTATTGACTATTTCCAGAAAACAATGATTGAGCACGTACTGTGCTCCAGGTACTATTCCAAATACCAGGAATACAAAGACAACTAAGACATGGTTCCTGCCCTTCAGAAAATCCTGTTCTAGTGAGGGAGAAAAGAAATGCAAAGAAGATGGTGACATGAAGTGACACACGTAGGAGGTAGACATGCATTCAGAGCTATGCCAGCACATGCAGGTGGCATGTCACCAGAAGGGAACACACAGTGGGCTTTCATTGTTACCCTTTTCCTAATGCAGGGGTGATATGTTTGTGTGTAAGAGTTTTTCATATCTTCCAGTTCGTCACCTTGTTGTTTCAGTGGTTACTAAGAGAATCCCAATGAGGCGAAACTAAAAGATGGCACTGCCCTTTGCATAACCCAAAGGTTTTCAGGTTTCTAATAATAAAAGCCTGTACATTTAGAAAGTACATTAGTGTTAAATACCACTAAGAATTTTCATAATGTTTTATCTTATTTTGCAAATGTAAGAGTGAGGAAGCAGTTCCACTGGAGGTAAACGAATAGCTCCCAGGAGTGCACGGGGAGTTCTAACAGGATTAGACTCACTGGTCTCAATAAATCCCTTGCTGTCAATTTCTGGATAATCTATGACCACTAGCTCTAAACTGAAGTGGTTAGCCACTTGGGTTCAAGACATAGAAGCATGATATGGTAGCTGGCTAGGACGAGCACTGCTTGGTGGGTCAGGATGAACGCCAATTGTCCACTGTCACTATTGTCACTAAGTCTTTATCTTTTGCTTTCCAGCAGTACTATTTTTGGTGTTTCTCTCTATTCTGACTCCCCATGGGGCTTGACTCCTCACCACCTGTATCATCTTGAATTATAGTTATCTATGTCCTTACCTGCCTTCCTTGCTTGCAAAGATTAACTATGTCTTCCACATCTATTTCATTTCCATGTGTCTAAACTTTAGTGGAGGAGAAACTCAAAGTCAAAATCTCACCAGTCCATCAGAGTGGGGTCATGGATGTTTGAGGACAGTTCCTTAGACAGTAAAGTGCAGAGTAGATTTGGGATTTTAAATGGGAGACTGAGCAAGATCAGCACAGAGGTTATTGAGCCAAGCCATTTAAGAGTCTTCAATGGACCACATCAGCTCCAATAGCCAGCCACCTGATTCTTTATGCTGCGACAGTTTGATTTTCTAAATAACACTCATCACTATATGAAAATATTTTGGCTATGTGCTTGTTTTTCTCCTTAAAGGGAGGCTGTGTCTAGCGTGTCTGCCTCCATATCCTCAGTAATGTCTGTCCCAGACTGCACATGTGCTGCAGATTGAATTGTGGTCCCACAAAAGATACGTCGGAGTTCCAACTGCTAGTACCTGTGAATGTGATCTTATCTGAAAGTAGGGTCCTTACAGATACAATTAAGGGGTAGGTAACCTGCAGCCTGTGGGCCAAACCCAGCCCAACTATTCCCTGCAAAGCCTAAAATGTTTACTATCCTGACCTTTTACAGAAAAAGTTTGCTGGTCCTGGAAAACAGGTCTGCTCCTCTGTTTTGTCAATCAAACGAACATTTAGGAAGCCACTTCAAACCGTGCAACGCATAAGCTGAAAGCTAGGTACACAAAAAGAGGGATTTCGGATAATAAAGAATGTGCATGTAAAATGCTTACGATGTGTGTCTCATCGGATCATTAAAAATCAGCAGCCCGGAGGAACTCAAATCATTCTGGAAAAAAGAGGCTGGGCTCAGTGGCTCAGCCTATAATCCCAGCACTTTGGGAGGCCGAGGTGAGTGGATTGCCTGAGCCCGCGGGTTCGAGACCCGCCTGGGCAACTTGACGAGACCTCATCTCTACAACAAATCAAAAAATTAGCCGGGCGTGGTAGCGTGCGCCTGTAGTTCCAGGTACTCAGAAGGCTGAGGTGGAAGGATCGCCGGAGCCCAGCAGGTCGAGGCTGCGGTGGCCGGGAGCTGTCACTGCACTCGAGTCTGGGCGACAGAGTGAGACTCCAACGCAAAAAAAAAAAAAAAAAAGATATCTGCACACGTATGTTTGTTGCAGCTCCATTCACAATAGCAAAAACATGGAACCAACCATATTGCCCATTGAAACTGGAATGAATAAAGAAAATGTGGTTCATATACACAATGGAATATTATGCAGCCATAAAGAAGAACAAATATGTGGACTTCACAGAAACTTGGGTAGATTTCGAGTCTATCATATTCAGTGACCTATCACAGAAACAAAGAACAGAGTACCATAGGTTCTCACTCATAAGTAGACCTTGAACAATTATAACACTATAAGAAAGCATTTGGCAGTAGTAGGAAACTGTCAGGGAAGTATGGTGGGATTGGCAGTTGAGGGAAACTTCTAGGGGAGGGAGCGGTATACCTCATCAACAAGGGTGCCTGCATAATCAATGTTTGTACACCTAACTCTGAATTGTACCCCACATCTTTATAATAAAAAAGTGACAATAAAAATGAAAAAAAAGCAGTACAAATCTGGGAACAGAGTGATGGATGTTATAATCTAGATTATTGTTATTGCTAATAACAATCTGAGCAAGTTCTGCATCTCCTTACCACAACCCCTAATATGACTACACGATTCCTCTATATAATAGAGTAAGTGAGATGATGAACTTCAAAATCTAACAAACCTGAGCTTGAATTGTTTTTCCGTTCCTTGTTTGCTCTGTGACCTCAGGCAAGTTAGTTACCCTCTCTGGGCCTCAATGCCTATATATGCGGTTGGGATGATTACATGAGATAATATGTAAGCGGTTCAACAATTAAGTCAAGAACTCATCCTAGAAAAAGTGCTGCATGCCTCACTGCTGAATATCACTATGATCACCTTCAAATACTCCCCTTGGGAAGCTATGCATCGATGTCAGTGCATAGTCCATCCATCAACGCAATTTTGGAACTCTTTCTGGAGTGGCCATCAGAGCCATTGACATAGTAACCTTCAAGTCCTGAATGTCACCAAATGTCTACCTTTCAATATTTCCTTTATCTTTGGGTCAAGAAAAAAGCCACTGGGAGCCAGATGAGGTGAGTAGGGACTGTGTTCCAACACAGTTATTTGTACAGTGCAGCCAACGTAATCGCACGGTGGCAAGTTTGTAAACTTAACTGTCAGAGCTCAACAAATAATGACAGCAGCTCTGATGACCATTCCAGAATAAAGAGTTCCAAAGTTGCTTTGACAGGTGGACTAGGAACAGGCGTCAGTGCATGGCTTCCCAAGGGGAGTACTTCAAAGCGACCACAGTGATATGTAACAATGAGGTATGCAGCAATTTTTCTAGGCTGGCTCGCAAATCTAATTGTCAGACCTTGTATAAGTCTCTCATAGAGTGCTTGTTACATAGTAAATGCTCGATAAATGTCACACATTATTATTATTGTCAGATACTAGAATTTTACCTGACTGTAATTCACATAACAAGGAGCTCTAAAGTTCACTCTTTAAAAAACATACAATCATTTCCAAATAGTTAAATTAAATTAGACTTACTGAAAGTCAACAAATTAGAAAGGAAGAGACAGAAAAAAATAAAAACCATTTTCCATTTTTCAGTTATAGCAGGTGAACTGTGTTCTGGTTCTAAAAGCTTAGAACATCAAATCCAAGAGGATCTGAAAAATGCCCAGGGTTCTCTTCCAATATTAACTAGTCATACTGGGACCAAATTTTCAGTGATAGAATTTCAAAATGTACAAAGACACACACACACAAAGTCCTATAATTCTTCAACTTTAAGTCACCAAGCCACTTTTGCTTTCGATAGTGCAAAAACATGACCCCTGTAGCTGGTATCCAAGAGTCTGTCTCTCTTTGGGAAGTGAACTTTGGAAATCACATTCCAGAGTTATGCCCAAGAACAATGCTCCATATTTACGACAGAATCAGGACTATACTAGCAACACAAGTACCTGTCTGAGCCTGTAATATCATTGCCCTCCTTGCAAGTACTGCTTCTTAACTAAAATTTAAGCAGCTGAGTATGAACAATTTTAGCTTCATCTGTATTCTTATGCATATAAATGCTGAGTTCATCTCTAATTGGCAACTTTCACCATCTTCTTCCATTTTATTTCTTTTGGACAATGGAAAATCCAAAAAGCACCCAAGTTGTGCCTGTACCATGTGCATAATACCCCCAGCTTTCCCACCTCAGAACCTCTGGAGAAGCAAAAAAATAATAGCCCACATGAACCCATTTCAGGAGGCTGGAGGATCCCAAATCCAAACCAGCTCTTATCTGAACTTGCCTATGTGAGATTTACAAACAGGAAGAGAACAAATAAGGAGTAATTTAAATTTTAATTTAAAAACCCCTCTATTTTCTTATCCCTTATCAAACTGCCAGCATTTTTCCTGCTGACAATGAGCAAGTGTCATTGGCATAGGCCAGACCCTACCCACAACCAAGGAATCTCTTTCATCTAAAACCCTGATCCCTTTAATAAACAAAATACGAAAAGGCAGTCAAAATTACGCTGCGGCTTTATGAAAGAAGGCAGGAAAATCCTCCGAGTACAATCCCGCACTTGTTATTTTCACATACCATGTGACTCCAAGTCATTCTGAGGGATAAAGAGACCGGGCTGCCACGAGGTCCCAGCCACGGTTCCCCTGCATTCCCAGCCCGGGCCCATCTGTTCTCCAGGGGCCACGTGAATGGCATATGTCAAGAGAGTCAGAGCTGTGCAAACTGCCCAAAGAAATCGCTCGGCCAACTCCCCTTTGCTTCCACGGTGTCAGCAATTGTTGCTGCGCCAACCACCATATGGCGAATAATTAGTTTTTCGACCCCACTCAAGAAAAATGTCCGCTTCATTGCCAAGCATCAGCAATATGTGTGTTAATGAACAGTGAGAGTTGAATGCCTATACATTAACAAAAGTTGGTTTTTTTTTTCTTTTCCAGCTTCGAGTTCTGTCCCCTCCTTTGCTTTGCCCCCTCTTTCAAGTAGGTGATATTCTGGAGGCCACAGCATTTAAGAGAAATCTGTAATTTTTTTTTTCTCAAGAGGCTGCAACCCAGTGGAAGACACCTAGTTCTCACTGCCAAATGTTCTTCTTTTAATAAAATGGCTTTAATTTTTCTTCTCTCAAAATGATGAATTCAGTCTATATAAAGATGGGAATATCAGAGCTCAGTAACAGAAGCTGATGCCTAAGAGGTGAGCATGAATTGACAGTGAACGCCATCTGTGTCCTGCGCTGAAGCAGGCTGCACCCTTTGGGCCCCTTTAAATAAACACCTCCTCACTCCCGTGGAAAATACGTAGGATGCTTTTAGCATAAAGATTTAAGAACCCATTGAAGATTTCAAGCTTACCATCCCAAAAGTAGAAGCCTTAATAGGCAGATACTTCCTCTCAAGAGGGAAATATTTTTTGTGTGATCACAAAATAAGCATTTATTTAACATATTTGTGCATGACAAAAATACCTAAGTTTGCATCGATTTTTGCATTTTCTGGATCAAAACAACACTGATTTGTCCCACAGAAGTTTCAAAGCTAACTGCTTTCTGACCTTGGTCTTCACATTCTCTGCATGTAGACATACAAACCCTGAGAAAAACAGATGAGGAATTGAAATGTTCGCTAATGCAATTCTCAAAGAATCTTGCTATAGGTCAGTGGTTCTCAAATATCTTCAGTTTGCAGACCATCGTACCATGGCAGAAGTCCCCAGAAGTCCTCCCTCCTATGTGTGGCTGAAAAAGAAATGCCTCACCAGAATAAATGAGCAGAGTGGCGCTGACATAATGAGACAGCCAGGAGGAATCTCACAAGCAAAATGCGAATTAGTGCCAGACACAATGACAACTGTTACTTTCTTTTTATATTTGTACTCTGTTAGAATAATACCTACAAGGTCCTCTAGACCATATACTCCCTGAGAATATGATCACTTCTGTTTTGCTCACTGTGTGTCCTCAGCACTTAGAGCTCAGTACCCAACTGGTGTTGGGGATACAGTGTCCAAACTTCCAACAAGTATTTGTTGAGTAAATATTTTAAATACTTTAAACAATATTGGACTATCATAAGAGACCAGCCTAGGACCCACAAGCATTTGTAAATGACAATGTGAGAAGCTTTACCAGTGGGAATCATAAGGCAATATTGAACGTAGCACCCAGTGGCATCTTCAATTTCATCTCATTAGTATTGTCCCTTTGACTACCACTGGCCTATAATTATACTCTCTGTACCTCTCTGTGCTAAAATTCTAATTGCAGGGAAAATTATGTTTCATTTTTTAATTTTTTTTTAAAAGCAGCTGATCTGATGTTTTCCACACATGGTTAACCTAAAAACTTAAGGGCAACGGCATAATTTGGAAAGCATACATCTAGGCTTCACTCCAAGCTCCACCATTGACTAACTCTAGATTCCTCAAAGTCTCAGTTTTCTCATCTGTTTACAAAGGGTGAGGAGAGGGGAGACATCCCTCCTTTGCAGCATTCTGTGGATTTAAAAGTGAGCTGGGAAAACTGGCCCAAACGAGGCCTGACACATAGTAAATCATCTATAAATGTATCCATTTTTGAGTTGCACTTAATGAATATATCCTCAAAGCATCAAGTCTACTTTGTTTTGGAGGCCATAAAAGCTTTGAATTTTAAGGAACTGCTAATAAACACTGACTTGGAACATAAAGGGAACTGACTGTGGATCTATCCTCATATTTTGAGTAAGGGCTTTTTTTCATACACATCAATTCCTCAAATGCTAAAAATGCATCACTGGGAAAAATAAACAGCTGGAAGTGGCTCTCTTCATGGACCAAACAATGCATTCGAAACGAGTTTCCTTTTGCTTTCTGCCCTGGAGGAGTAACAATAACTTGGCTGAACAAAAGATTCTCAAGTCCCTGGCATCCTACCTTCATCCTCTCGGAAGGCATCAGACCTGGTTCTCGGTACAGCGCCCGAAGGAAGGATGGGCTGTGGTGAGTGTCTCCACCAGTGAAACTGCACTTTAGGGAACTACTTCTACTGCCTAACCCAAAATGTCAGCCTGCAAACTGCTCAACTGTGCTGTGTTGAGTGGAAACTTATCAAAGCAGGGCAGCTCTGATGGGCCTATGGTCAAAAATGATTCAAGGAGAAGCCAGAACAAACATGCAAAGTCGATTGTAAATCAGAAAGTAACTGCCTGCAGAAAGAGTCTGTCTTGGGTGCTAATTCCCCTTTGTGTGGGCTGAGAAGTTTGCTCCTGGGCTGCAGCTTATAAATCCCAGTGGAGGGCTAAGAACAAGAGTGCAAGACTATGAGGAAAAGCAGACACCCAGAGGGGCAGAGGGCTTTAATAGAAAACACGGCTATTTCTCCACATCCTCGTCAGCATCTGTTGTTATTTGTCTAATTAATGATGGCCATTCTTACTGGGGCTAGGTGATATCTCAATGTGGTTTTGATTTGCGTTTCTCCGGTGATTAGTGAGGCTGAGCCCTTTTTCATGTGTCTGTCGGCTGCCCGTATATCTTCTTTTGAGAAGTGTCTATTTATGTCTTTTGCCCACTTAAAAAAATTTTTCTTATTATAAAGATGTGGGGTACATTTCAGGGTTAGGTATATAAGTATTGATCATGCAGGTACCCTTGTTGATGAGGTATGCCCCTCCCTCCCCTAGCAGTTTCCCTCAACACTGCTGGTGGGAATGCAAATTAGTGCAACCTCTTTGGAAAACAGTGTGGCGATTTCTGAGAGAACTAGAAATTGACCTTTCATATGACCCAACAATCCCCCTATTGGGAATATACCCAGAGGAACTCAAGTTATTCTACCAAAAAGATATCTGCATATACACATTTGTTGCAGCTCTATTCACAATAGCAAAAACATGGAACCAACCATGCTGCCCAATGAAGCTGGACTGGATAAAAAAAATGTGGTACATATACACAGTGGAATATCATGCAGTCATAAAGAAGGACAAACATATGGGCTTCGCAGCAACTTGGATGGATTTAGAGTTGATCAAACTCAGTGATCTATCACAGAAACAAAGGACAGAGTACCACATGTTCTTACTCATAAGCAGACCTTGAACAAACAATCATCATAATTCTATAAGAAAGGAATTGACAGTAGTAGGAAACTGCCAGTGGGGGGAGAGATTGGCAGTTGAGGGAAACTGCCAGGGGAGGGAAGAGCACACCTCATCAACAAGGGTACCTGCATAATGAACATTTGTATAACTAACCCAGAATAGTACCCCACATCTTTGAAATAAAAAATAAATAAATAGGAAAAGTAAAGGAAACATGGCTGATCACTCAGACCATATCCCTCTGGGTGGATATCCTTTAATAAGCCATACATACCCAGGTGTGGTAGCCATGCAAACCTCCATCGTCCTCAAGCCCAGAACCAACTGCATTCCCAGCCTGACACAGACACCACGAAGAAGACAAAGTCATCCAACAAGAACCCTCACAGACCCCTGCCTTCCGCCCTCTATGTGATCTTTTCTTTGCTAAGACACAATCAGGTCCCTACATGGCCTCTTCATTTCAGCCACTAACACTTCTCCCAAAATCAAACTGTATTAATTGCCCATGCTTCTTTTGGAAATGTTGATCTTTTCTTTTATCTCTATAAATGACTAAGAACATTACCTCTAATACTGCTGGATGGTATTTTTCTTTCTCTTTACCACCAAACTTGTGGAAAGAAGGTACAGAGTAGTCGTCACTAACCAGAGGTAGCTAAGAAACATTTGAATGGAGCTACTGTGACTGAAGACCTGAATTTTAAATTTTACTTAATTTTAATTACTTTTCTTTTTCATGACTCAGTGTGCTATGGCTACCATGTCGACTGGTGCAGCCATGAAGTTCTGTCTGTCCCTTTGTGCACTTTCTTCCAGAGATTCGCCTGCCCATCTAGCAAGACTAAGAAACAGACCCAGATCTCCAACTTTCTTTTGAAGGTCTATACCAGCTCTCTTGTCAACATCTGGAGCTCAATTTGGATTTTGTATTTTCCTGCTGTGCTTATGCACTTGAAACTGATGCCATCCAGGCAAGTTCAGAGCAGCCTCTGGCTTCTGTACAACAAGAAGGCATGAGGAAGTGTTTCCTGGTCACTTACAACTCTTTCAATTCCTTTAATCTTCGCAATTCTCCCCTCCCAGATTCTATTTCTTTACAGAACCTTCAATGTAAGGACTCTTCAATGTAAGGACTCAACCTCTTCAATGTAAGAGATTCCTAAGGTGTTTTTATTTTTCCCCCACACCTTCACACCTATCCATTTTTAGACCATAGCTTCATTCTGTTACCCACAGTTCCTGGCTCCCTGACATTTGTCAAATAAGAGAAATGCTCTATGGTGTTTCTGGCTGATTCCAGAAACATGTGTGCATGCATTTGCAGAAAGAGATGGGAGTGGGACACACGTCAGCAGGAAAGGAGGAGAAAAGGAGGAGCCATTGTGACTGATTTCAGCATTTTACCAGGCCATTAGCTAAGTCTACTTCTGTTAAGATGCAGCCGCCTAACCACAAGTCACAGAGCACTTGCTCTTGTCGTAAAGACACACAAAAAAGCACTTTTTTTGATAAAAAGAAACCTGAATGCTCATTCACATTTACATAAATAGTTGCTCATGTTTCATCATTTTACTGATTTTTAAAGTATAAATAGATTAGATTTAGAAGACTTTTGTTTAGTCTTCACAATGAAAACAAAGAAATAAATATTATTTGCGTTTGGAATCTCTAAGGCAGGATGACAGATAAGAAACATATTATTGGGTAAATTGAAGCACACTTTTGAATTTTTTTTTTTTTGGAGTTGGAGTCTCAGTCTGTCTCCCAGACTGGAGTGCAGTGGCTGCTCCTGGCCCCTGCAGCCTCGACCTACTGAGCTCTGGTGATCCTTCTGCCTCAGCCTTCCAAGTAGCTGGAATTACAGGCAAGCGCTACCACACCCGGCTGATTTTTTGATTTATTGTAGAGATGAGGTCTCACTGCCCAGGCGGGTCTTGAACCCATGAGCTCAGGCAATCCACTCACCTCAGCCTCCCAAAGGCGCAGGATTACTGAGCCACCGAGCCCGGCTCACTATTGAATTTTTATGTCATTTATGTGCAACAAGGTCATGGTCTCTCTGAACTTCAAGTAATATTCAGAAGACCATCTGCACCCAAATAGTTCACTTGTAATTTAAATTTTTTAAAAAAACAATTGGCACATTATAAAATGCCTTTAACAATGTTTTGGAAAAAGCAGGAAATATTTTTTAAAAGCTGCCAGAAAAAATTTTGCTTGTCATTCAAAAGGTACCGTGAACCCTGAAAGATAGGGAAAAAATGAGGTGTTCCCTAAGACTGTCAAGCTTGCCCCTTGAAAAAAAGGTTTCTAGTTGTGCCACAGGGAGGGGAACCATGGCAGAGCCTCAGACTCCTTGAGTTAGTTGCAAAGAAAGAATGGGAGCATCTGAGAAGAACAAGATGGATAGTGTTCTCAGGGAAGAGTACTGAGAGGAGAACTCAAGTTTTCTAGAAGTCTATAGAGAGTCTGCAGAGTACCCCTCAAGTATTCAGTAGAATATGGATCAGTGCATGACAATGAGAAAACTATTCTAGGTGGTGAATAAACCATACAAAATTAGAAAGAACAGAACCCAGTACTAATACAGGGTCAGGAATAGTGCCTGGTTTCACCAGCCAGGCTGGAAAGCACCATAATTCATGGGACCTTGAGTGACATGCTGAGAATAGTCTTGCCTCTGTAGTGGGAACTAGCTTAAGACCAAGTGCTGTTCCTGTCCTGCCTAATAAAACTCTTAGAAGCAAGGCCTCCCAAAATCATAATGTTACTAAGTAATTTAACCACATCACAGAATGAAGCACAAGAATATTTATAAAAAGACAAATATATCCAGTAGCCAAAATGGTAAAATTGACAATGGTAGGCATCTCATCAAATATTACCAGGAAAACAAAGAAGTAGAAAAATATAACCCATGATAAGGAGAAAATCAATTAATCCAAGTAGACCTAGAAGTGACACAGATGTTAAAATTAGCAAAGACATTAAGACAGTTATAACAGTATTTCATAAGCTCAAAATGTTAAGTACATACAGGAAGACTATTTTAAAAGGGGGCCCACTGCATCAACAAGCGTACCTAAATAATGAACATTTGTATACCTAACTCTAAATTGTACCCCACATATTTAAAATTTAAAAAATTAAAAATAAATAAAAACTCAAATTGAGTATCTAGAGATGAAAACTAGAATGTCTGATTTTTTTTAAAAGCACTGGACTAATAAATGGCAGATTAGACACTGCAGAAAGCAGGATCAGTTAACTTAAAGATACAGCAATATAAACTATTCAAAATAAAATCCAGACAGAAAAAAATAATTTTTAAAAGCTCTTAAATGTTAGTAAGAATATCATGAAGTCCAATACACGTGCAATTGGAGTGCCCAAAAGACAGAGTTAAATATGTACACTGTAAACACTAAAGCAACCAGTGAAGTAATGAAACAAAGAGTTACAAAAAAGGAGCCAACAAAGACAATAGAATGAAATCATAACAAATCAATTAATTCAAAAGAACACAGAAGAAGAGAGACAAAATAACCGAGAGTAGATGGGACTCATGAAAGCAAGTAAGGTAATGGCCTTAAATCTAATAGTCATAATGCAAGTGGCCTAAACACTCTCAATTAAAAGATAAACATGTCAGCTTGACTAAAAAGAGCAAGATCTAACTGCATCTACCTACAAGAAACTCATTTTAAATATAAAGACACAAATAGCACTAGAGTAAAACCATAGAAGAAGATAGGGCATGCTAATACTAGTCAAAAGAAAGCTTGTATGGTTATATTAATATAAAAGTAGATTTCAGAGGAATAAATATTATTAAGGATAAAAAAGTTATATCACAGTGATAGGAAGAACTTCTCAGCCTCCGTAATTATATGAGCCTATACCCACAATGTTTCCTCATATTCATATATACATCCTATTGGTTCTGTTTCTCTGGGGAACCCCTACTAATACAGAAAGGAAGGTAGGTATGTGGTAGACAGATAAATGCATACATGCATACATAAGATATATACACCAAGGTGATCAATTTGCAGGCGTATTTCCATTTCTACGAATCTTCTAGGTAGAGGGTGCTGAGGTGGATACTCTGACACATGACAAAACTCAAGGACTTAGCAGTTACTTCAAAACACATGATGGGCTCCTCAACATTCTAGCAGAATAAACAATTTTCTAACAACTAAAGGCTTATAAAGTCATCAAGTAACTGTCAGACTTGATCACTCACACCATTTAGTCTGGGATATGTTACTTCACTTTTAAAGAAACCTAGACAAGAATTAATGCCTTATTAGGTTCTATTAATCAGGGTACTCAAATAAAGGCATGACATTAAGGAAAGTGAACAATTATTGAGCAGCTACTGTGTGCCAGGCACTGTACTAGATGTTCTATATACAAATTCTCATTTAATTCTCAAAACTACCCAAGTGTAGTACCCATAATAATACAGACTAAAAACCAAGTTTAAGCAGCATTAACCAGAAATCTTGCAAATTAAAAAACATACTCACTCTTTTATTTTTTTAAAAAAGAAGGAAGCTCAGATTCTAAGATTATACATACATTTTCCCCTACTCTTCCTATAAAAACAAGCCAACTCTTTAGCAGGACTCCATGATAGAAACTACAAAATATAGGGACGGCTGGACAGCATTAAATTAGAACAATTACATCAGTTTCTGAAGGCCAACATTGATAGGAAAACCTCACTGTCCTGACAGCTTGGTTTCTGCTACTTTTCCCCCACGTCAGAAAGAAAATAACCAGACTAATGCTGGGGCACGTTTGAGGGTGCTGTTGGAGAATTCTTTGCCCCTGCGTCATGTTTTCAGCTTACACTCTGTCTACCACACAGAGAACTTTGGGGACCAGTCAGAGATGTTTCACCATTTAAGAAACAAAGAAAGAAAGTATTAGAATGTTATTACAAATCCAAATGCAATGACCCATTTTCAAAATATCGGTGTTTGCTGTCAATGTGATTTGACAAAATTTAAAATACCAACATTCACAAATGAAAACAAAGCTTTTCTGCACCCAAGAGCCCCACAAAATGACTTCTCCAAACATCTTTCCATAATAAATGGAGACATTTAATACTCTCTCCTTCACTATTTTATACAGGTATTTGCATCACAAAATCAATTCTTTTTGATTGGTGACTTTTTACCCTAATAAAAATAATTAAAATTGTTTTTAAAAGGAAAATAATGCTGAAATCAGAGACTTTAAAATCAGACTGTGGACAGAGTTTTTCATTTCAAAAAAAAATTTTATAAACGTCATAATGTTTTTAAAAGAACTGATACAGTCAGTCTAGGAATATTTCCTGGGCACTCATTTTAATGGCACTTCAGAGTCCAGAATTTTTAGTAATACCTCAGTTGAAACCTGGGGTGAAAGTTCACTCTCTTCCTCCAGGGCTGTTAGTTTTAATGGTACAAATGTATTGAATTGATACCACCAATTAGGGTGTCCATGTGCCTTGAATGTGTATCTCCCGAAGGAATGATGTTATCTTTTTCATATTCAAATCTAGCCAAATTTAGGCATGTTACCAAATGTCACATGATGTGACCAAAATGGGAAAAGTCTGAAGGTCTTCCCACAGTTGCACAAAATTAAGCCACTTCAACTGTTTTCATCTTTGATATACAATACAGAGGGACAGCAGGGCAGCTGATCTGGGACCAAGATGAAGAAGTCAGCCTGATGTCATCTGCAAAATGAAAATTAATCTAATATAAACTTCTGGAAGCTGAGTTCTCATGATGAGGACTTTTGAAATGGTCACGATGACAGTGGAGGAGAGGAAGCCCCCATACACTGAACCACTCCACAGAATACATGAGTATTCTACATGGGCTGATCAGAGAAGGCACTGTTGGAGGGTAAGACCCACAGTCCCTTTCCCCGACCTAGAAGAAAGTTCTGGGGTTTTTGCCTGATTCCGATAGGTAATGACATGTCAATCCTGCTTTGCTGCCCATATGCCTTTCTTAGAGAAACTGACCCACTCGCAGCTTGGTACCCTGTGGCTCACACTCACATCCAACACAGCTGACTGAGTAAATTCTAGGACTAATTGGATCTATCAAACCATTCTTGGAAATCTAAAATGAGGCACACGGGGCTAAATCAACTGGCTGGAAAGTAGAGACAAGGACATATTTGGGGCTGCCCATGTTAATTCCGTACATGTGGAGCAGAGAAAGCTGGTCTACAGAAACAGAAGAGTGAGGTAGACAGGGAGAGACAGAGAGAGAGAGACAGACAGAGAGGCAGCCTTGGGAAAAGGAGACAGAAAAAAGCCACAGCAGTGTATTGGAAAGAGCACTGAGCTGGGAAAAGGGACATGATTCCAGTCAAGGGTGGCTACTGCTCATGAGGCTGCTCTAGGGAAATCATTTAAGTAAGACTGCTCCTTACTAAAAGACAAAAAAAAAATCAGTTTATACAATGGCATATATAAGTATAGTATGGAGTTTTATCTAGCAAAATGAATGAGAGACTATGTTAGTCCGAGGATTCAGAAAACACACATGCAATCAATCGTTGTGGGAATTTTAGAAAACAGAGTCCGCATCCTTAATTGTCTATAAAAAGACATAACCTTACTGAACAGGAGGAGAAAATTGCAAAAGAGCTAGATGGCAGGGCAAGAACTTTAGATGATTAAAAACAAAAAGATAAGCAACAAAGACCCATAAGCAGAGACAAAACAGAACAGGGTGCACTAAGGAACAATTGCAAGGAAATTGAATGTCCAATAGCAAAATGGAGGAGTAAATGGGACGATCCACACAACCAAAAAAAGGCAAGTCCATAGTAAGGAGGATGCAGCAGACTGTTGATGCAAACAGAAACCGTATTTTCTACAAAGAGAAACCATCTTTTGTTCAAGTGTCCATGTATCAAGGAGGAGCCCTGTTCTCCCGCTCAAGGGAAAATCCCTGTGAACGATATTCTCATTCCACTTACTGTGACTAGTTTAGAGGAGGCAGGCGGCTTTCAAGGTCAATGAGACCCAAGGGGATGTTGGCAGAGGGCTTCTAAAGCTCTTGTCCTGTCATCTTACCACATTCTTTTGCAGGTTTCTGTTCCTGTTCAGCAAAGCTATGGCTTTTTATATACCATTAAAGATGCCAAAAAGTTTTCTAGAATTCTCAAAGGAAAGTTTTCTCACTGACATGACACACAGGAAGAGGACTCCTTCCAGAACGTGCAACCAGACTGAGGGCAGGACCTCTACATTGGGTGTGGCAGCTGCTATTACTTGTAGCTGACAGAATTCCAATATGTAGACTTGAGAGACTCATTTTTATTGAAAAAAAAAAAGAACAAAGAAAAGAAAGCCATGGAAGAACAGTAAATATGGAGGGGAGGATAAGGAAAGATAACAGAAATTAAACATAAGAAACATAGGCGTTCCCAGAACAATTGAAATCTAAGCAATAAGCAAAGATATAATTTAAGAAAAATAATCGAGATTTTTAAAATCTTATCAATATAAACCAAAAGAGCTCACTGTGTTTTAAGTAAAAATAATAGAAAAGAGTCATATATTAGTTTATCCTAGAAATTTTTCTTTTCATTTCTTTTTTCATAAAAATTATGCAAGTATCTAGGTAGAAAAATAAAGAATATCTACCTCTAAACAAAAATAAAGTTGGTATCATGTTTCTTTCTATGCAATTTTAAATGCCAATGTCATTGAACTAAGATCTACAAACACCAAATAATTTTACTTCTCCTTAAGTTCTCAATCACATGGAAAGACAATAGGAAAATGTTTCCTGAGATATGCAAAGAATCAGGAAATATACCAAGTAAGTGTGCTTCTTTAAAATTTTACTTAAAAATGTCCAAATTCAAAATTGTATATACAAAGATTGAGAAGTTAAGCGGCATTGAGAGTAAGCATAACTCACTAAACTCCCTGTTTTGTGAAGGAAAGAATCAAAATATACTTCTTAATATGTTTTCTAGGCATAGGCATACAGATTAAAGAATATTTGGGGACATATTAAAAGTCACCACAAGATAATGATCCTATTATTTATATCCCACATGACATGAGGAAAAAGTACAGAGATTAATAAAAGATAGATAAATATAGCTCTGATCTCAAGATGGGCAAGACTTAGCATGCATAAAAATAATATCAATATGAATTTTGACCAAAAGGCTTTTTATCATATCCCTCTGAAAAGTGAATGTCTGGGAGGTATACAGGGTGATCTATGCTATCGCATGCTTAAAGTGATAGTGTAGTGATTGGTTAAGAGCAGGTTCTGGGGTCTCCAGGTTTGAAACTGCAGTTCACTGCATTGAAGTTACAGTGCACTAGTTATATGCTAATTGAATTAGATAACACATGCAAAAAACTAATCAGAATTAATGACTGGGATGATTACTCTGGAAACACTTTGTTCTACTTTAGGAACTGGAAGTCAGAAATTGTTGATACGCAATTGTTGATATGCATTAAGGTTGCAATATATGCAAGAAAGGAAACTTAAAGTCCAATAGTAGGTCCATGCTGAAATGAAGAAAAGCCCTTGGCCCTACATCAAAAGTTTGGTCATAAATGCACATACATATGTTTTAAGTTAAAGTAAAATATCTAAAATATATGAGTGAAATATTTTGCTCAGTAACTGTTACCTGCAATTATTACAACCTCTACCTAAACTTTCCAATATTGTAATAAATTACAGCACATCAGATGTAGCTTATAGCCACTGCTTTTATGTGAACAATTTTCAACTATGTAGATTGGCAAATAGTGCACTAACCTAACAGTATTCTGTTATTAACACCTTCAGGAATAACAAATTAATTTATCCCTGAAAATAGTAATCTAAGAGAAGATAGATCATGGTAAACACTTAAAGATCACTTGAGCCGGGCTAGGCAGCTCAGCCTGTAACCCCGTGCCTTGGGAGGCTGAGGTGAGTGGATTGCCTGAGCCCGCGGGTTCGAGAACTCCCTGGGCAACTTGGCGAGACCTCATCTCTACAATAAATCAAAAATTAGCCAGGCGTGGTAGCGTGCGCCTGTAGTTCTAGCTACTTGGAAAGCTGAAGTGGAAGGATCGCCGGAGCCCAGCGGGTCGAGGCTGCAGTGGCCGGGAGTGGCCAGTGCACTCCAGTCTGGGCAACGGAGTGAGACTCCAACTCAAAAAAAAAAAAAGAAAAGAAAGAAAAAAAAATCACTTGAATGCTCCAAATACTCCCTGTTAATATGTGTGTTTCTGTCAGGTGAATTCACTTATTTGTCATTGGTAAATAAAGGATGATGTCAATAACATACAGTAGTTTGAAAAACAGATTTTTTATATCTGATTTTTCCCAGGGTCTTAACATTTGAACCACCAGTAAGAGCCGCTGAGTGCAACTTTCTCTAATACAACTGAACATAGCAAGTTGCTGAGGAATAAAGTAGTACATATGCACATTCACCACCATATACTTCTCTACTAAGTCTAACCAAGGACTGTGCCCTCCAAAGTCATTCGTGCAAATCTCCCAAATCTTTATGCATTTGCCCTGGCCTTCAAAACTTAGCAGCAGAACCCTTCCCAAACAGGTTTTGTTTTGTTTTGTTTTTGTTTTTGTCTTTTACATTAAGCTACCTTAACATTAAAAAAAAGAAAGCCAACTACCAGACCAGGCGTGGTGGCTCACATCTGTAATCTCAGCACTTTGGAATGCAGAGGCGAAAGGATTGCCTGAACCCAGGGTATCAAGACCAGCCTGGGCAACTTGGCGAGACCTTATCTCTACAATAAATTTAAAAATTAGCTGAGTGTGGTGGACTGTGTCTGCAGTTCCATCTACTTGGAAGGCTGAGGCAGAAGGATTCCCTGAGTCCAGCAAGTCGAGGCTGCAGTAGCCATGAGCATGCCAATGCACTCCAGTCTGGGCAACAGAGTAAAATTTCAACTCAAAAAAATAAAATAATATAAAACAACTACTATGCACACTGTGCTAGTTATTTATCATAATTCTAACATGTCTATTTAATAGTATCAGTACTATGTAATGGTAAGTTAAAGAAAAATAAACAGCCAAGCTCGGTGGCTCAGCCTGTAATCCCGCACCTTGGGAGGCTGAAGTGAATGGATTGCCTGAGCCCGCAGGTTTGAGACCCACCTGGGCAACTTGGAGAGACCTCATCTCTACAATTAATGAAAAAATTAGCCTGGTGTGGTAGCGCGTGCCTGTAGCTCCAGCTACTTGGAAGGCTGAGACAGAAGGATTGCCGGAGCCTAGCAAGTCGAGGCTGCGGTGGCCGGGAGCAGCCAACATACTCCATTCCGGGCTACAGAGTGAGACTCCAACTCAAAAAAAATAAAAGAAAAAGAAAAAGAAACAAGTGTGCATACTCTATGATTATAACTCTATGACAATAAATATGCACATGGGGAAGTCTACTTTCTGGTAGCATTTCAAAGTTGCATATGTTATGAGTGATGAACCCTAATCTTATTTTATCACTCTTGTCCATGATTTTGTAGAACATAGGATTTCTATGAAAACCATAAATCATATATGCAAAAATAACGGTAATTCCTGAACCACAGTCCCTTTCTTCTTCCTCCTTCTTTTTGTCTTTTCTTATCCCCCATCAAAGTCAGTCTTGCATACTATCTGTCTCAGATGGTAAACCATATAAATAGACAGGTCTTGGAGGTCTTCTAACATCTATTAACATCTAGGGGAGATTATAGGGTGTATTAGACATCTGAAGTGACAAATGGCATGACAAAGCAATATTTAGTGATTTCTCTCCAAACGAGCAACCAAGTACCAAGCAAGTATCAAGCAAAGGACTCAATTTTCATATATAATATTAAAAAATTAAGGACTATTCTTCAGAAAAATTTGTCTTAAAAGTATATGTCCATAGAGGAAGCTGTGAAACGTCAATATTTGCATGATGATCAACAGCAAGTGCCATTCCATTTTGTAGAAGCTCTTGAGTAATGAGTAATTCATAGCTTAAGACCATCCAACATTTCGTGAATAAGCACAGATTCACACTCTTAAAACGTAATGCATTGATATCAAAGAAAATTGTTTAAGTTTAATGTAATATACCAGCCCCGCCTCAGAATAACTACTTCAGATTTACAATATCTTAAGACTGTTTTCAGTAGGTTTTGTAGTAAGCTTAGTAGTGATTACTTTTCTAGAAGAAGACATGCTAAAGATCAAGAACAGTATATCTCCTACAATTTGATTATGACCAATAAAAGCTCAGTTAATAGAAAATAATTAGCTAAGTCAGGAATCAAAATATTTTGCTTACTTATTTTAAATATTTGACTTTAACTTAAAACATATGCATGTACATTTTTGTCCAAATTTTTGAGGTAGGACCAAGGCCTTGTCTTTGAACACGGGCCTGATGGTGGACTTTAAACTTTCTTTCTTACATACATTGCAATCATAATGTATATCTGCAATTACATATTAACAATTTCTGACTTCCATTTCCTAAAGTAGAACAAAATGCTTCCAGAACAATCTGATGACAAAATTTTTCTAAATATTAGAATTGATTCTAAGTTCTTACATCATCTTAAATTTAATACATAGTAAGTTTAATTTTTAAAGTATTTCTGAAGTATTTGACTCAATTTTCCAATAAACAATTCTTTTGTACTCATACAATATTCACTTGATACATAATGATGACAAATACAATTGACATGAACAGTTTAGTTAGAGAATACACTGATTCTTGGCAAACATACTACTCAGTCGGGACTGTACAGGCAAGCTACAGGGACATTTACTAGCAATGTGCTGTGGGTGACAGAATGTTCTACAAAGAAGATGGAGAGCCTTGTTTAATATGGAGGAGATGAGCAGTCAATTAAGTAGGGGCTTCTAAGAGAATATTTACTACAGTCTGGAAGTACCTAAGGCTTAAGATTCTGAAATAACCAAAATCCAGATGTCATGTGTCAGAACCTCGAAATAGGACATTATATAAAGTTAAAAGATTATATTAGAAAATATCTACTCCTGTGCCTTTATATGACAGAGGAGTAAATGTTAGACCAACAAATGTAAATGACTTGCCCAAAGCCCACAGCTGCTTAATGGTGAAGCCAAACTTCCTTATCAAGGAGCCCACGTTATTTCTGTACAGGGTGCTGATTATTCTCCAATTGCCACTGTCTCTCCCACAACCACTCTCTTCTCTTCTCAGCAAGATCTGTGATCCAGAAAGTTTGCCCTTACTGAATGCATCACCTAAACTCCCTTCTCTAGGGCTCCCATTTGGGTTTGGACAAAGGGGGCAGTAAGAGGAGATTAGAGGGTTGGAAGAAAGAGAAAGGTGTCTATTCTCTGTTCTCTTACTCCTTCCCTACCCCACCACAGTTGGGGGAGTGGTCACATTCCTCTAGGGTATAACTCCTGTGGGGCAGACAGCTCTTGATGACCACACCTAGGAAGAGTAATGGCCACCCATTTTTGTTGGTGCTGCATGCTTCACTAACCCTTGATGGATCCCTAAGTCTTCTCCACCTCTCTGCATATTGTCCCTTTACTAAATCATTTTCTGTGAAACTTCTTTTACTGTACCAAGTATTTCTTGCTGGACCCGACTGATACAACCAGTTAACACTATGTAATTTCCCCACCGTACTGTTTCCCTGTCTATAAAACACTAAATCTCTATGGGGTGTTTTCTTCTTAACTTTCACCAGAAATTTAAGGGCAATAGATTACCCTGACTTTATCTTTAGATTTCAGAATTTAGTTAAAGTGTGTCGGTGTATATTCTTTGAGTTTATCTCATTTGGGTATCACTAAGCAGCTCGAATGTACAGATTTGTTTTTCATCAAATTTAGAGCGTTTTCAACCATTATTTCTTTAAACACAGTAGTCCCCCCCTTATCCACAGTTTCACTTTCCATGGTTTCATTTACCCACAGTTAATGGCAGTCCAAAAAATACTAAATGGAAAATTCCAGAAATAAACTCATGAGCTTTAAACTGTGTGCCATTCTGAGTAGCACAATGAAATCTCATGCTCTCCCAATTCATCCCACCTGGAAGGTGAGTCATCTCTCTGTCAGATGTATCCACACTGCATATGCTGCCTGCCCATTAGTCACTTAGTAGTCATCTTGGTTATTAGATTTATTGTCATAGCATCACAGTGCTGTGTTCAAGTAACCATTATTTTACTTAATAATGGCCCCAAGCACAAGAGTAGTGATGCTGGCATACTGTTATAATTGTTCGATTTATTATCATGTATTGTTGTTAAACTTTTGCTGTGTCTAATTAATAAATTAAACTTTATCATAGGTATGTATATATACAAGAAAACAGTATATAGAGAGTTTGGTACTATACATGGATTCAGACATCCACTAGAGCATCTTAGAATGAATCCCCCCTTGGCTCAGCCTGTAATCCTGCGCCTTGGGAGGCTGAGGTGAGTGAATTTCCTGAGCCTGCAGGTTCGAGACCCACCTGGGCAACTTGGTGAGACCTCATCTCTACAATAAATCAAAAAATTAGCCGGATGTGGTAGCGTGCACCTGTAGTTCCAAGCTACTTGAAAGGCTGAGGCGGAAGGATCACCAGAGCCCAGTAGATCAAGGCTGCAGTGGCCGGGAGCAGCCACTGCACTCCAGTCTGGGAGACAGAGTGAGACTTTGACTCAAAAAAAAAAAAGAATGGATCCCCCCTTAGATAAGAGGGGATTTCTGTCCTTTCTCAGTCCCACACTCTCTCTACTCTCCTTCTGGAACTCCAACAATGCAAATATTAGCATTTCGTCACTGTCCCACACATCTTTGATAGCATTCTTTTTTTTCCATCCGTTTTCTCTCTACTGTTCAAAAAAATTCTATTGAATTTTGTGAATACATTGCTTTTAAAAAGAGTTGTGAGTAAACCTTACTGAAATATATATATTTCACAAACATTTCCCTAAAAATTAGTAACATTCTTTTTTTTCCCCAGAGTTCTTCATATAACTAGGTCCTTCTTCTTTTTCAGATCCAGGTTTATTGTTACTTTTACAAGGAGTTGCTCCAAGATTACTTCCTTTATAGTCTCTTTCACAATCTATCATTGCATTGTTTGTATATCTTAATAGTTTGTTTTTTTGCTTCCTCCCCTTGCCCTCTACAAGGGCAGGTACCACGTCTTGTTCACTGCTGGTCTGCACAGAGTAGGTAATCAGAATTTCTTTTTTTTTTTTTGTCTTTCAATAGTCTTTATTAAGATTGTCATTAAAATGACAGCATAAATTTTAGAGAGGAGTGGACGCAATAATCATTAAAAGGCCAATTCCAGCCAGTGTCAGCGCTTATAATACCACTTGGTGTTTCTGAATATGTTAAATAAAATATCATATCCTGAAGAAACAGCCCAACAGGCTGGCCTTGACTTTTAGGAACCTTTCAAAATAATATTGCTAATTTCATGTCTTAATACATATTTTCATCTTTGCTGTCATGAATTCATGAAAAGGTGAATTGGGTTGGAATATGCCAGTCATTGGTAATAAGTGATAAGAGTGACACTTCCATCACCTTTGTCCACAAGCTTGTTTTTTTTAAAGATTTACTACATCCCTATTAGTTTTGATAAGTGCTCTCAGGATACGAAAGATGCATGGAGAGTTGTTCCTAAAGGAGTCATCATCATTTCATTCTTGAATTTCTACCTAATAGACTAACTTAATTCCAATATTTCTCAGATACAAACCATTGACTTCAATGTAAATATTTTCCACTTCTAGGAGTGGAATTTGACTTGGTCTGAGCCACTGACCTCAGAAGAAATGACCATAAGCATAAACCTCTTAGAAATATTTAACCTGAAGAATAAAAGACTAGGGAGAAAAAATCTTATGTACACCTATATCAAAAATACGAATGATCATTACTTGAGAGGTAGTTGCCATATGTTCTTCATGTCCCCTGATGATAAACAAAGGAAAGCCAGAAAACATATAGCTCCAATGAGAGCAAGAGGGATTTTTTTTCCAGCAAATATTTTGAATAAAAAATGAATATATATATGAGCTACTTCATACATGTCTGAAGAAAAAAACTGACATTTCTCACATAGTTTCATAATGGGGCTGAACTCTGACATCAAATCAAGAAGAAGTCAGGTAGCACATAGTCACACAACCTGGAGATTTTAAGATGTGTAACCTCTAAGTAGAGCCTACTGATGGGCTTGTCTTGCCTAGATGTACCTAGAGGTCTCAGTAAGATAGACTTTAACTGGCATTCAAAACTAATTGGAGATCAACGTAAATATTGCTTTCAGTCAATTGAGGAAATACTTAAGAATATTTACATTCATTAGATATAACAAATCTATTTTTAAATAATATTTTATTTTATTTTAAAGATGTAAGGCACAATTCAGGATTAGGTATACAAGTGGTCCTTGTACAGGTAAAGTTTGGGTCTCCCTGTGGTCCCCACTTCACCTGGTTTGAGATCAGGTACCCTTATTGATGTTGGGTGCCTCTCTTCTCTCTCCCCTGGTAATTTCCCACTACCACCAATCCCTTTCTTGATAAACGTTATCATGATAAACGTTCAGGATCCACTTATGAGTGAGACTGTGGTACTCAGTTCTTTGTCTCTCTGATAGATCACTGAGTATTACAGACTCTAAATCATCCAAGTTGTTGCGAAATCCATAATTTTGTCCTTCTTTATGACTGCATAATATTCATCATATATATGCATCACATTTTTTGATCCAGTCCACTTTGGGCAGTAGGGTTGGTGCCATGTTTTTGCTATTGTGAATAATGCTGCAATAAACGTGCATGTGCAGGTATCTTTTTTATAGAATGAGTCGAGATCCTCTGGGTCTTAAAATTCTCTTTTTAACTGTACCTCATTTTCTCCCTCTCCGTCACCCATTCCCCTTCCTCCTCTTCCTCTGTTTTTCCCCTTCATTCTCTCTCCCATATGTACAACAGCTGTCCCCCATTTCTCTTCCCCATCTTCTACCATTCCAAGCTCCCTAAAGCCCTCCTTCATACCCGCTACCACCACACCTGCCCCTTCCTCTTTGTCCCATTTGACATGATAGTTTTTCTTTTCTCTTACTGTTGATATTTTTCTGGTTCTTGGTTTACCCGTTATTTTGATCTGCATCAGAAAGGTCAAGGCTCTAACTGGTGAAAGCAGACTATTTACCTGTAAATAGGAAGAGGAGGCCAAGTAGGCTTCAGCAAAACAAACAAAAAACACACTCTTATTATGGAAGAAAGGAGAATGGAGGAGAAGAGAAATCATCATCATTGTATTGTGCAAGAGTATAGTATGGAGAAATAGAAATAAATATCTTTATTCTATCATAATAGCACTGAAACAAATAGTGACCAGATATCAAAGCATCTATATCTTCTGGTTTATTTCAATACGTTGCTTTTTTTCTCTCCTGCTTTTGTGTTGTTTCTCCCTCTATGCTATTTTTTCCTATGTGGTTTTCAATAAGGACTTTCCAGCTCATGAATAATAGCAACTGTGGACTCAGATAGGCACAATGCACTAAGAAACATTAAAACATAGAATGAGAGTATGAATCAAATGGCTGAGGGCACTGTTCAATAAGACTTAAACAAACAGGCTTCAGGCAAGGAAGAATAACCGCAGTGGTTGTGGTCACGGGCTTCGGAGGGCACCAGATCTAAGTTGTCTCAACACCACCACTTATTTTGCCAGAAAATGGGGAGGATGATATGACTGCCCCATAGAGTTTCTATGAGAATTAAATGGATACTTAAGGTAAAGTATTAAAACAATGTCTGGCACATCGTCAAGTTCAAGAAATGTTTATTGTTGTTATTGCTGTTTAATTAGACACAGACCAACTGGTCTTATCCCAGAAAACAGAGTGATACTGGTTTATGAAAGATAAACAAGCTTAGCAGAGTTGAGACAAACATACACCCACCTATCAAGGCCCCAGTCACCAGGTACCAACTGCCGTTCATTTAGGCTTTGCTTTTGTTTGTATGTAAAAAACTTCAACGTGCTACTTTTCACTCATAGCAAAACTATACAAAATGTGGAGTCCAAAAGCCACCCTGAGTTTTCCCTAGGGCACAGAAGTTATTATACAGGCATAAACAAGACTTTCGCACACTGAGAAAGGCAGGGAGCTCACCTTCTGGAGGGGTTAGACCAGTGGCCCAATGGCTGTGGTACCCATAGAAAATGCTACTCCTTTTGTTCCCGTAGAGTTCCATAGAATTAAAAAAAGAGGCGGGGGTGGGGACAGTACAAAGGCTAGGAGGCACCAGTGAGGGAAGGCGACTGCGTTGTTTTAATCCATGTGATTAATCCAGCATGCTAAGGAAGATTCTTTACAGAATCAAAACTCCCATGTTTTGATCCACATGGATTAGGAAACACTGCTGCATTCACTTGCCAGTAGCTCCTTTGCTTTGTGCTTGAGTTGTATTCTTCAGAGTTCAGCAGGAACAAAGGAGAAAGAGCATTTATGTGAGGACCAGCAGCACAGGCACTTTGACAAATGTCCTGCTCGCCCTCCCCTTCTGGGAGACACTTCCTGAATTTCCCAAGGACTAAGCCCTGGGCTTCTCTTTGCATCGTTTCCCCCCAAAAGCTGAACGATTGGAAACTGCCCCCCAAATGCAGATTTCTGTCAACTCATGAAAGGTGGTTTTCACCAACGGGAGGGATGGCAAATCCCACCCCAAGCCCTTTGCAAGAAAGTGGTGAGAATGGTACGAGAGTATTCAAGGTTCCAGTGGGAGCCACCATTTCCTCAGGAGGGTGAGTAACCTGAAAGAGCCCTGTCAGCATTGGAGAGTTTTCTCACAAGTTTTCATGTGCAAGAAACTGGGATATTTGGATATGCCACAGAAAGAGAAAGAAATTGTCAGAGAATCGGAGAGGGAGTTACCCAGCAAAGGCCAGTCAGGCTCATCCAGCTGCAGTTGGCTATAACGTGATTCTGAAAATGGGTGTGAAGTCTGAAAGGACTAAGACAATTTGAAGTCATTTCCTCTCCCTTATGCTAGCTGGGAGAAGCAACGAGTCGTCTCTGTGGTCTATAATATAGGGGTCTCTGATCTTTGTGAGAGTCCCAGAGAATGAGTTGGGTTGAGGCTGCTATCCGAGCCAAAAGAACGCTGGTATACGGTAACAGTCACAGAAACCTTCTTGAAGCATACTTAACGACATGAGAAGTGCGTGGCTTTCAGTGCTGGAAGGAGAGGCTGAGGGCTTCCGAGTGAAACTGGATTAGCCCAGGTAACAAGATCTTGGCTCCCCTCTCACCTTCCTGCTTCCCATCTGCTCCTGTTCTGCAGCTGTGGTCCCCACCCCACTGCAAAGACGGAGGCCAGCAGCTGGAGACCTTCCCAGTGACATTGGAGACTGGCTGATATCAGTAAACGTCATTCATAAGAAATCTGAAAGTTTATGAGGCCTCCCGGTAAGAAATAACTTGATATTCCCCTCACCCATGAAAGACTTGAACCATATTTTTCTGTGACTGTCCCCAGTACTCAGAAGCGTGCTTGGTGCAGAGTCAGTGTTTCTAAATATGTGTTAGATTGGCCAATGGGTACAACATTATAGCTATATAGAAGGCATAAGTTCTAGTGTTCTATTGCACAGTAGGGGTACTATAGTTAACAATATTGTATTGTATATTTCAAAATATCCACAGAGGAGATTTTGAATGTTCTCACCACAAAGAAATGATAAATGTTTGAAGGGATGAATATGCAAATTACCCTGATTTGATCATTACACAATGTATACATGTTTTGAAACGTCACACCACACCCCCAAAATATGTATAATTATTATGTGGCAGTTACAAATAAAATCTTTTAAAAATAATAAATATTTGCTCAACTGTATCACAGAACTCGTCATCAGCCAGTTACCTTGTCCTAAGTACATTTCTAATCTCCCTCTTTGAGGACAATCACCCTGACGATCTTATCTGTGTGTCCCCTAATGCCTGGCAGAGCACCCAGAACATGGAGGGTGTTCATGTGGGCTGAATCTGTGGTCTGTAGCATAATCTACTTAAGTGTAGTCTTAGCATATAGATCTCTGAAGAGCATGATTTGTATTTGTGTGTACTTGTGTGTGTGCACATTAATGTATACAGCTTTGTATGCCTCTGCATCTGTACTCGTGTGTGTCTGGCCCAAAGACAGCAGCACCAAGGAAAATAAGTGAGATGCCTTACATTCTGGCTGGTCATTAAACCTCTCATCTGAAAAAAATCATTTCTACCACATTCTGCTAGCTGACCATCCAAGTTCTCATTAGTTGACTGAAAAATATTTTTAAAATGCATATTAGATCATTGGATCCCCTCTTCCTACGGCTTTATGGCAGAGGAGATGGGCCCAGAGAGGTTAAACATATTGCACAAGGTCACACAGCTGAAGGTTGTAACAAGTCTGCATTCTGGTAGCCTCATCTCCCCTTCGCTCCTCAAGTGTCAGCAGCCTAGTTTGAGCTCCAGGGCTTGCCAGTGTTACCACGACATCCTAGGTGTTACATTAAATGAGTGTTCTTAGTACATTTCTTATGTCCTTCCCTTAGTACTTGATGCTATCTTTTTCTTCTTACTGAAACTCATGAGGTCCTTTGAATGTGTAACAATGATGTTAATGATTATTGAACACTGAATACAGGCCAGGCCCTGTTTCAAGAACTTTAACTGTATTGTGACATTTGTCTGTCACAATAAACCCAATGAGTTGGACATATTAGTATCCCCAGTTTAACCTAGAGCAACTAACGTGCAAAGAAGTTAAGTAACTTAGTCAAGGTTACACGACTAGTCATTGGTTACCTTGGAATTCAAACTCAAAAGTCCAGCTCCAGACTGGGCACTTCTAGCCACCATGTCTCCAGTTAGCTCCTGTTCCTTCCCTACCTTTCTAAGCCATGGGCCTTCTCAGCTTCCTCACTTCTAAGACTCTAAAATATCATTCTTTTGAGTTACAGTCTCAACCCTCATATCTTCTCCCCTCTCTTAATCATCTCTTGCTCTCCCAAGAATTCCTTATCACCTCCTTATGACTCATGACTTTTTTCCTCCAGCTCAGACCTTTATTCAAAGTCACAAACAAATAAAACCTCTCTAAGCATGCCCACTCGAATGTGTCTGTTCAGCTCTAGTAAAGAGTATTGTCTCCTTTTTCACTTCTATTCAGCTGGTAAGAAATTAGCCTTCACTTTATAATCCTCCATTTTCTCTTTATGCCACCCAGATTTGGTTTATTTCATGTCAAAACGGCAATCTAGCCGGGCTCGGTGGCTCAGCCTGTAATCCCGCGCCTTTGCGAGGCTGAGGTGAGTGGATTGCCTGAGCCCGCGGGTTCGTGAGCCGCCTGGGCAACTCGGCGAGACCTCATCTCTACAATAAATCAAAATGAGCCTGGTGTGGTAGCGCGCGCCTGTAGTTCCAGCTACTCGGAAGGCTGAGGCGGAAGGATCGCCAGAGCCCAGCAGGTCAAGGTTGCAGTGGCCAGGAGCAGCCACTGCACTCCAGTCTGGGTGACAGAATGAGACTCCGACTCAAAAAAAAAAAAAACCCAGCAATCTAATCCCTACTTGTTATTTTCAGTAAATGTAGATTTGAGCTTTTAGCCAAACAGTTCAGCACATTGCAAGAGGAAATTTCTGTCTGTCTTCTGCAGGGAGTCTCAGCTTCTCAGCCACCATTCAGAACTCCAAAAACTCCTTTGATCATTGCCATCATCCTGGACCTGGCATGGTCAGAGCCAGCAGAGAAAAATCAGAAGCTGATGCCCCACTGACGATGGAGTAACACGGAGTCAATCTTGGCCAAAAACTTCAACAAGCTTCCTTTGTGGCTCAGCTTTAATTGCTTTCACTGACCAATTTGACTCAGTGCTATATTTGCTCCATCATTCATTTGCAAATAAGGTCAGAGCATACGGTTATTCATGGACTAAATTTAGGCAGCGGTAGGTCTGAGGTTGGTTACCACCACTGAAACTCTGAGTGGTGTATCAGTTTGCTTTCGTTGCATAATAAACCAATTCAATCCTTAACTGGCTTATTAAAAAGTTATTATTTCCCACGGTACTGCGGGTTGACTGGGCATTTCTTCTGTGTGTTCTGCTCTGTGTCAGCACAGCTCAAGCTGGAAGATTAAGAATGAGCACACTCCCCTGTCTCACTGTTGGCAGACAGGTTGGTCTAGCAGAGGCCTCACTCACTTGTCTGCTGTTGGCTGTGGTGACAGCCTTGTGCTTCTCAGCAGCTTGGACTCCTTTGGAGAATGAAGGATGGGCTCTCGACAAGCCTCAGTACACAAGCCCTTTAAAGTATCTATTATGTAATATTTTCCAATATCCCCTTAGCCAGAACAAGTCACATTACCAAGCTGAGATCCAAGGGTAGAGAAATAAACTCTGCTTCTTGGTGGAGGAGTGAAAAAACGTATTTCAAAGGGGCATACCTTCAAAAAGCCAATGAATTATTGTGGGCATCTTTGTAGTTTGGTGACATTTGCTTAATCAAGTCCTAAGAAGAACAGAAATGAGAAGAACTCCAAAGTTATGAGACTACTGGAGTTATTCATGAAACAGTGGGCTGGGGGCAGCATCTGGAAGGAGCCATTTCAGGGATAAGAGCAATTGATCCAGGCTAATCAAGATGGCGATCTCCAAAAGCCCCAGACTTTGTGATTGAGTCCATGAGGGACATCAGATCTTATTCTACTCTCTATTTTCCTTTCTAAAAATGGTCCTCACTCAAGCACTCTCTAACCCAGTAAATGGCAGTACCGTCACCCAGATTGTTTCAAGACAAAAATGAAAAACTAGCCTGAATAACTTTCTTTGCTCTCATATCTTAAGCATTAGCAATGTTTATTTGTTCTATTCACCTAAAAATTATTTCCGAACTTCACTCATTCATTTTCATCTCCGCTATCACTACCATCATCTGGCTCCCCTTCATTTCTCACTCGGACTTTTCCTGTGGTCTCCCTGCTTCCTCACGTCTCCCTGTCCTTCCTTCCCTCTACAATTAAGCATCCAAGCAACAACAGCGTGATCATTTTTCTTTTTAATTTTTTTTTTTTTTTGAGTTGGAGTCTCACTCCGTTGCCTAGACTGGAGTGCAGTGGCCGCTCCCAGCCACCACAGCCTTGACTTGCTGGGCTCCGGCTATCCTTCCGCCTCAACCTTCTGAGTAGCCAGAATTACAGGCATGCGCTACCACGCCCGGCTGATTTTTTTATTTATTGTAGAGATGAGGTCTCGCTGCCCAGGCGGGTCTCGAACCTGCGGGCTCAGGCAATCCACTCACCTCAACCTTCCAAAGGCGTGGGATTACAGGCTGAGCCACCGAGCCCGGCTTGATCATTTTTAAAAGTAAGTGAGAAGGGGTATGGCTCTATGTAAAATCTTCAATGGCCTCCCACTGACTTCGAATAAATCCCCAAACTCTTCTCTTTGTGACCTAGAAAGCTCTTTATAGTGTGGACCCTGCCTGCCTCTTAATCTCAGTTCACACCCATTTTTTATTTATTCTGGCCACACTGGTTTCTTATCTTTTCTAAACACACCAAATACACATATCTCAGGCTGACTGTCAACTCTTCAGAGAGCTCCTCTCTGATCTCCGTATCTTAAATAACCCCAGCCCTCTTCAACCCTGGGTTACTCTCATTCATTCATTTATTTTTTTTTCTCATCTTTCCTATGCTCATATTTTGAAAAAAAAATTTGTATGTAAGCTTTTAAAATATTATTAAAGTATACTTTATTAAAGGTTTATTAACCTATAATTTATATGCAGTAAAATTCACTCTCTTCATCAAGTATATGGACTTGTAACCACTATCACGATTAAGATATAGAACACTTTCATCAACTTAACGAAACTTCCAAGACAGCATCCCCCAAACCGAAACAACCCAAATGTTCTTCAGCTGATAATTGGATAAGCAAACTACATATTTCAGAGTACTTTTTAGAAACTCCAGTGTTTCTTAGGATTATTTCTTAATGTACCTGGAAAACGTAGACAGCGTTGACTACCAAAACTAAGAGATTCAGAGAAATTCTTCATGTGAGAAATGAATCGGGAGCAGGGTAAGGCAGTTCTTGCATGATGAGGGCTGTGCTATAGGGTAGAGGAGAAAAATGCACAAAATAAAATTAGATCTGTGGCTCAGAAATACCCCATGCCATCTACTATTCTTACACCCCTAAATGAGTAACATTTTAAAGCGTTTGTCTTTATTTTTTAAATGAAAGAACCCTGAATACTATCACAGCTGACTCAAGTCACCTGTGTGTTTCATTGAAGAGGCTAATTAACTTATTTTGTGTTCATTCAAAAAGTGTTTATTGGGCCATACTACATGCCAGACATTGTTCTAGACTCTGAGGATACTAGAGATGAAGTTCCTGCCCTCATGAAATTAACATTTTAGTGGAGATGACAAAAAATAAACATATCTATGATACATTGGAAGGTGATTTTTTCTATTGTCAAGATGAAAAACAAGCAAAGACATGGGAAAATGATAAGGTGGTGCTCTAATTCGTGCATAAGAGTAAGAGATGGCTTCTCGGATAAAATGCAACTGGAACAAAGACTCACAGGCAGAGAGGAAGCAGCCATGAGATGTCTTAGGTGAGGGTCACTCCAAGTGCAGAGAATAACCAGTGTGCCAGAGGGTGGAGAGGCAGGGCAGAGGTTAGGGTTCAGAAGATGGAGATAAGAAGGTTCTCAAGTTAGACTTTGTTACCTTAAAATAACCAAAATAGAAAATAAAGAGGGGAAATCTACAAAGATATTAAATAAGTAACACAAAACAAGGTTATAAATAAGGATAATCTGATTTGATTTGAATTTAAAATAACCCAGGAAACATATCACCAACACCCATCACCCATTAGTGTCTGTGTAATTTTTACTGTTTAGATATAATTGAATATTATCAATTTGGATATGGCATAAATATCATTGCTTGAAATATTGGATATTATCAAATAAATAGTATTGTTAAGATATTATGAATATTACGTGTTCGGGATTGCATTAATTTACTGGGTCTGTAAGATATTAAACCATTCCTACATGAGGAATAGGATCATACTTAAAAGTTTTCTTTTTAATACGTCACACAGCCAAAGCACTCAACCCAGCTCGACCCATTCCCTGAGAAAAGGGATTGTGTCTCAAGCCAGAAGCTTTAAGCTAAGTAGGGGGTCCTCTGAGGACATCAGAGTAGGAACTCTCCTTTTGCCATGACTACAGACCAGGAAGGCAGGGATAGAAGCTTAAAAGGACACATATCTCTTAAATGACAGGGGAAAAAAAAACTAGGAACTGAGCGACCCAGGCCAGTTATACCAGTCTCAGGGCATGGAAAATTAACTGAGATAGTGTCTGAAACCTTTAATTTATATGCCTTTTTGGCTTCCAGCATTTTCTTTATTTCTGTATTTGCTTGGTATTAAGTGAAAGATTTAAAAAATCATCACCAATGAGCCAAGAGGAATGAAAGGAAAGGAATTTCTGCCATTGTAAAGGAAAAGAAGTACCACGGAAATAATACATACTAAGAGAGACCCTTGGGAGAAAGTGTAATGAAAGAAAAACTGTTTCCCTGACTTGGTTAGTGCCACTGCCCACCTGAAGAGTATCTTCTCATGGACCACCTTGGAGATAATAGTTCAAAGATAATAGTGGAATCGCAAATGCCCACATCAAAATCTCATCTCCACTCCCCTCTGTACATATGAGCTAGGGCAACATACCCTCTCTGTATTCCTGTTTCCACCTTTGGACACGGGGCTACCGCTACCTTGAAACAACCTTTATCCCCATTTTCAGATGAAAAACTAAGTAGTATACCAAGATATCTAAGTAGGAAGTATTGAAAGCAGGTCTCAAATCCACTCCCTCCTACTTCAAAGCCCACACTCTTAATTCCACACCATACTGCTTTCCCATTTTAATGTCAGTACAACCTACAGTCCAGATGTTCAACCCAGAACCCAGAAGGTCACCCTGGCCTCCTCATCCTCCCTTGTCCCCCAGATCTATGTATGACCAAACCCTGTCAACCCCACCCTCTCAATGTCCTGCAAACCCATTCCTCCTCCACAGCCTTCTGCCACCCATTATCATTGCCATCCACATGCCTGCTTGAAGCTCACCTCCAGGAAATTCTCTTTTCCATGTTTTTTTTTCTTTCTTTCTTTCTTTTTTTTTGAGTTGGAGTCTCACTCTGTCGCCCAGACTGGAGTGCAGTGGCCACTCCCGGCCACCGCAGCCTCGACTGCTGGGCTCCGGCGATCCTTCTACCTCAGCCTTCCAAGTAACTGGCACTACAGGCGCGCACTACCACGCCCGGCTGATTTTTGATTTATTGTAGAGATGAGGTCTCGCCAAGTTGCCCAGGTGGGTCTCGAACCCACGGGCTCAGGCAATCCACTCACCTCAGCCTCCCAAGGCGCGGGATTACAGGCTGAGACACCGAACCCGGCTCCATGTTCTTTTTCTAAACCCCAAGTCTAAATATGGCACTCGCCTTCTTAACAGTGCTGTGATTTCTTATCTTTGAACAGTGGTTTTCAAACTTCACCAAGCATGAATAGCACCTGGAGAACATTTTAAAATGCCAATTTCGATTTGAAATGTCTGAGGAAGCTCGGGCAATGCACAATCTACAGTCATCACAGATGGTCGATACACATAATAAGCAGCTTCCTGTTACTCAAAATGTGGCCCAGGGACCAGCAACGCCAACATCGCCTGGGAGCTTGCTAGATAAGGAGATTCTCTAGGATTCTCTGTTCCGAGACCTACTACTAATCTGGATCTGTTTCTTAGCAAGGTCCCAGCTGATCTGTATGCAGGTTAAAGATGCAGACCACACTCCGATCTAATGGCCAAACACAAAGACCTTTCTATAGTATAGGAGGCTGGACATGAATTGTCATTAAACTACCTCTCCCCACCGTGCCCTATCTTACAATATTTGCTTCTCTGTGGTCTAAGTATGACAAACTAGGGAAACTGAGGCACCAAAAAGCTGAGGCAGTGACTCTCGTCTTCTTCATCTTGGCCACCTCAATGCCCAGCACATTTCCTACTACCTGAGACATGCTACTGTATGGATATATGTTGAGTCGAACTGAGTGGAATTCATTTATGTCTTAAGACATATTTTGAAATGCAGTATTATATTCAAATAGTGCCTTTCCTCAGAGTATGACTAACTGAAATGACAAAGGATGGATGGAGAAAAGATTGTCCCTGTCATGAGCCAGGAACCTCTTGCTCCTTAAAACACCTTACATCTTGTCACCAGGCCGGGAGGAGGGTACTGATTCCTCTCTGTGAAGACCATGTTGCTTTCTGTTGATTTGGTGCCTGAAGTCGAACCCATACACTACATATTAAAGCACAACCCCCAACTTTTTTTTAAGAAGAGCAAACTTTCACCACAAAGATACAAGAAGGGTCAATATTGATCTTCTTGATGGATGGCGCACCTCACGCCACAGTCCACTCAAGCATCTGCTCGTCGTTGCCAGCCCTCCCCTTTGTCGGGAAACAATGCCAAGTGGTCCCGTGTGCTATCGGCTGCAGATCGCAAATATTTGCAAGAAATAAATTTCTCTGAATGAAAAGCACCTTTCTTTGTTCTCCAACTCCCTCTCCTCCCAAGTCTTATTGATTCTGGGGCTGTGCACACTCCCAGCACCTGTACTTTTCAATTGTTTGTTTGCCAAGATCACCGTGGTTTTCTTGCTTGGTTTTAGAAGCCATTCTAAGGACAGTAGCCAATGAAGGCGTATTTTCTTTCTCTCTTGACAGTGTGGAAGGGAAGCATTGGCTTCAGGACACCTAGCAGCAACTGAAATTAAAGGACATGGGAAGATAAGAAAAGACATCGAAGCTCTTCTATTTGAATACTTGTCCCATATGATCATGAGAAAGGCACCACCACTGCAGACCAAAAATGAAAGTGTGAATTTCCTCAACAGCTTTGTTGGCAGAAAGTTTTAAAATTGGTTTTGCTGAAATCCAGAATCATTCTTTAGTGGAAAAATAAAACCTGAACAATACCTGATCAATGAGAACATAAAACATGAGAATGGAATTTCAGCAAGTAGAAAACCAAATAATGATTAAGAACAGCCACTCAGAACACTAATCCAAGAGTCTAAATTAAAATGTTGAGTGAGACTATTATTTCTTCTACCTGAAGCATTGTCTATTTGATGCAGTACAATCGTGTGTTTCGTGTTCCTCATCATGGCTCTCAACCTTTCCCCTCGAACCATGTGCAATACAGCATTGAATAAAATTAATAGTTGCCAAATGTTGTGATTTGATACATGTAGGTGACAAACTGGTTCTAGGGACTAATAATCTGTGTGTAAAGCTTTAGCCACTCTCTCATCTTGCGCTCATCTTACACTCTCAAAGAGAGTGCCACAGCCTCTACCACCGCCCCTACTTGGAAGAACATCTGTCACTTCTCACTGCCCTATCTATTTTTACTCTACTCTCCTGAACAAGTATTTTGAGAACCATACCTCTCCAATGCTTGATCCATACAGTTTGGGTAAAGCAAATACTCAGATCTGAGCACATACATGCAAGACACTCTACTGGCTGTAGGGATTGGAGTTCAGAATCAGCAAGGTACAATGAGCTTTGGTTAAGATGTCCGGAATTGAGGTTTGACTGTGAGAGATGACAGGATCTGGGGCTGCTGCAGCTGTTTTACCAGCTTGAGGCAAGCGTCTCCTGGCTTTCAGTGACTGTCCTGGTAAGACAACTAGAGCTGGGTGAACTGCACTCTCTTGCTTATTCTACCTGGTGTCAAGAGACCCGTGTATGTGAGACTAAGGTTCAAAATGCAGTCTTTGTTCATGGAACTTTATTTCACACTAGGTAAAACTGATCAGTTCTTGTAAGATGATACTGATAGGGATAATGCCCACCTTATCTTAGTAGATATCATTCTTCAGACAGCTAAGTCAAAAACTATTAGATAATCTACTTATCCCAAGAATGAAAGAGATGATACTTGCTACAAACCCTTACAACTAAAATAAAGCAGTATCTGCTTATTGCCCACATATGTAGAAAAGCACTGAGTAAGGAGCTGAAATCCCTCGATTTGTTCTGCATTAGGAAGACTGCCATGGAATTGCATGACAGGTGTTTTATATTATATACAAAGCATGAAGCTACTTCCAGTTTCTTGTAAGACTCAAAAAGTTACAGGAAATGTCAAGGGAAACGTGAAAATGATATTGCATAAGTTTAAATTCAGATTTACACAAAACTGGTCTGTTTGAAGAGTCAGGTCTTTTAAAAAAAATTTATTCTTCAAGAGACATCAGTTCTAGATGTACACGAAAATGTGTATTTCAGAATAATGTATTAGACGTGTATCCCAATCTTGTCAGAGTCTATAAAATACTCTTAACAGTTTGAGTAATAGTTGTATCAGCAAAAAGATCCTTCTCAAAATTAAAAATTAACAAAAATTACTTGCACTCTTAAAAATGAAATTGCTAATAGCATAAATTACAATGACCTCATAAATGAAGTTGCAGAAAGCAAGTCAGAAAAAAAGCATTATTATCAATTAAGATATCGCTTATAAAACATTATTATGTATAGTATTATATACAATTGTGACACCAAAATATAATTTTTTTTCAGGTTGCAAGTTCACATTGTTACTCATGAATTGCTCTTACTCCTATCACATCTTATAAGTAATAAGATATTTGTAAAGAAACCTTTATATTTTAGTACCATTAACTTCCTTTTTTCCTGCTTTCATTTGACACTGGGCTCCACAAATTATGTAGCTAGGTCTGATGGTATCTATACAATTTCTCAGTCTCAGCCTTATATTCTCACAGATGGACAAGGTCAAAAGTTGTAAGCCAAATGCATGAACTCTGTATTTGTCACCAGTATCTGTGGAGGTGGCCCATCTTCTGTCCTGCAAGATAACTTCCTAACAGAGCTTAAAATATCTGAGACCAATATCTTGCCACTTTGAAAGAAATAATAATATCTACCGTCTATTGGGTAACTTCAACTGACCAAGTTAGAATCTTCCCAACTTAGAATCTTCCCAACTTAGAAGACTGTGCAGTTCATATACATTTTTGAGAATTTCCCTGGTTTTTAGTATCATGTAGTCTGATAACAATCTGATTTACATTCCTTTGTGATCTGTCAGGAAGACATTTTGTTTCATTTTTTATCTTTTGTTCATACATCACTGAAAAGTTTTAGGATTTCTTTGTCACTATTGGAATAAATTGTATAACCAAGTGTCTTAGTGTCGGTTTTCTTTCCTTCTGTTGGGAACTCAAGTAGGCCCTATCAATCTGAAAATTCCTGTCTTGCAGTTCTAGAAAATGTTCTCTTTATTAAAAAGAATAATTTTCTACCTTCTGTGTTCTCTCTCTCTCTCTCTCTCTCTCTCTCTCTCTCTCTCTCTCTCTCTCTCTCTCTGTCTCTCTCTCTCATCGAAGCAAAAAATCAACAAGGGATCCAAAACCTAAACTTGACACTTGACCAAATGGACTTAGTCGATACCTAAAGATTATTACACCCAACAATCACAGAGTATACATTCTACTCATCACCATGTGGAACATACTCCAAGATTGTTCACATTCTTGGCCATAAATCAAGCATAAACAAGTTCCACAAGGTTGAAATCTTGCCATGCACATTCTCAGACCACAGTGGAACAAAAATAAACATTAAAACCAACATTTCCCCCAAAAACCCACAAAGACATGGACACTAAAGAGCATGATGCTGAACAACAACTGGGTCAACACTGAAATCAAAGAAAAAATTGAAAGATTCCTGGAAACAAATGAAAATGAAGAAACATCTTCCAAAAACCCCATGAAATCAGTTTTAAGAGGGGAATTCATATCTCTATGAGCACACATCAAGAAAATGGAAAGATTATAAGTGGAGAGCCTAACAAATCACCTAAAGGAGCTAGAAAGAGAAGACCACCAAAACCCCAACTTTAGTAGAAGTATCCAAATCACAAAAATAAGAGCCCAAATACAGGACATAGAGGACAAAAATATCATAGAAAACATCAACAAAACAAAAACCTGGTTCTTTGAAAGAATTAACAAGATTGATGGGCCCCTACTCAGAATGACCAAGAAAAAGAGAGAAAAAGCAGAAATAAACACAATCAGAAATACAAAAGATCAAATCACAACTGACACCGAAGAAATACAAAAGATTATCAGAGATTGCTATGTGCACCTATATGGAACAAACTTGAAAACCTAGATGAAATGGAGGAATTTCTGACATCACACAACTCCCCCAGGTTAAAACAAGAAGACATTGAGACACTAAATAGGCCCATAACAACCCAGGAAATTGACTCTGTCATACAAAAACTACCTACAGAAAAAAGCCCTGGACTGGATGGCTTTCCAGCAGAATTCTGCAAAACATACAAGGAGGAACTGATACCAATCCTATTGAAAGTATTCCAGGCAATTGAGAGAGATGGAATTCTTCCCAAATCATTTTATGAAGCTAACATTACACTGATACCCAAACCGGGTAAAGATCCAACAAAGAAAGAGAAATATAGGCCAATAACTCTTATGAACATAATTGCAAAAATCCTCAACAAGATTCTAGCAAATCGGATCCGAAAACACATTTCAAATATCATCCAACATGACCAAGCAGGCTTCATCCCCAGGATGTAGGGCTGGTTCAACATTCGCAACACCATAAATGTCATTAAATACATCAACAGATGTAAAAGCAAGAACCACATGATTATCTCATTAGATGCAGAAAAAACTTTTGATAAAATCCAGCATCCTTTCTTGATAAAAACCCTGACACATCTAGGTATAGAGGAGCATTCCTCAAAATAGTAAGCGCCATCTACGACAAACCCACAGCTAGCATATTGCTAAATGGTCAGAAACTAGAATCATTTCCCCTGAAAACTGGAACAAGACAAAGTTGTCCACTCTCACCCCTCTTGTTCAATATTGCGTTGGAAATCCTAGCTCAGAAAATTAGACAAGAGAAGGAAAACAGGGGTATCCAAATAGGAAAAGAGGAAGTCAAGTTATCCCTCTTTGCTGAAGATATGATCCTATACCTTGAAAATCCAAGAGAATCTGTCAAAACCCTGCTTGCACTGATAAAGGACTTTGGGAAGGTCTCAGGGTACAAAGTAAATGTGCAAAAGACAGTTGCATTTCTCTACACCAACAGCAAGCAGGTAGAGACCCAAATAAAAGGCACAATCCCATTCACAATAGCCACCAAAAAAATGAAATACCTCGGCATCTTCCTAACCAGAGAAGTGAAAGACCTTTACAATGAGAACTACAAAACACTGTTCAAAGAAATCCAAGAAGACACAAACAAATGGAAAAATATCCCATCATGGATAGGAAGAATCAATCAATATTGTTAAGATGTCCATCCTAACCAAAAGCAACCTACAGATTCAATGCAAAATGTTACCAACATCACACTTCTCAGACCTGGAAATAACAATACAGAAATTTATATGGAAACATAAATGACCGTGAATAGCCAAAACAATCCTTACCAAAAGAAAAAAAGCAGGAGGCATCACACTTCCAGGCTTCAAACTTTACTAGAAGGCTACAGTAATCAAAACAGCCTGGTATTGGTACAAGAACAGGCACACAGACCAATGGAACAAGATAGAGATTCCAGAAGCAAAGCCTCAATTCCTCAACCAACTCATCTTTGACAAAGCCTCCAGCAACAACCACTGGGGAGAGGAGAAACTATTCAGTAAATGGTGCTGGCAAACGGGCTGACCACACGCAGAAGATTGAAACAGGTCCCCTACTTATCAACATACACAAAAATTAACTCTAGATGGATCAAAGACCTAAACGTAAAACCTCAAACTGTAAGAACCTTAGAAAATGCAGGAGACACTCTTATGGAAGTTGGAACTGGCAACCGATTCCTGATCAAAACCCAAAGACCCCAGGCCATAAGAGATAGGATAGACAAGTGGGACTTCATTAAATTGAAAAGCTTCTGCAAAGCCAAAGAAACTATCAAGAGAGCAGGGAGACAGCCCACAGAATGGGAAAAATTATTTGTCAACTGTAAGTCTGACAAAGGCCTAACATCTAGGATCTACAAAGAACACAAATGTGCCAAAAGGAAAAAAACAAACAGCCCCTTTAAAAAGTGGGCAAAAGACATGAATAAACACTTCTCAAAAGAAGCCATACAGGCAGCCAACAGACACATGAAAAAGTGCTCAGCCTCACTCACCCTTAGAGAAATGCAAATCAAAACCATACTGAGATACCACCTAACCCCTGTAAGAATGGCCATCATTAATAAAACAAACAAAAACAGATGCTGGTGAGGATGTGGAGGAAAAGGAAC
>NW_007260596.1:565703-593963 GCF_000164805.1 Carlito syrichta
GATCAATGTTTGTATACCTAACCCTGAATTGTACCCCACATCTTTATAATAAATAAATAAATTTTTAAAAATAAAATAAAAAATAAAAAGAATAATTTTCTATCCTCTGTGTACTCTCTCTCTCTCTCTCTCTCTCTCTTTCTCTCTTTAATTTTCTATTTTTTAAAACGTTTCTACTTTCTGAGGACTTCTTTATCTTCTCACCCTTACACTGCACATTGCTCTTTAAAAAAAAAAAAAAAAAAAAAATGGCTATCACACATTTAAATTCCAGTGTCTATTTCTTGTCCTTATTGTCACTTTTTAAAACATGGTGTCCTATTCTTACCTTGCAGGTGTTCTCTTCCCCTCTGATTTCTGAGTGCTTTGATTTTTAGGGTTTGGGCCTGCCTTAGTAGTATTAGATTTGTTAGTACCCTTTGGCTTTCTGCATTGTGTCAGGGTCCTCAGAGCTTCGCTCTTCTGTGTGGTTTTGTTTATCTCGTGTTAAAAGCCTTTCTTGAGGATCCTGGAAGCCTTGACTGCCCATTCATGTTTACTAGTGAAGCACTAAAAGGCTGCCTGCAGCTCTGATTCACTAGAGCGAGGCTTACCACCAGTGGCCTTGAGCTGACCTTGCAGGGACAGACCACCACTCATCACCAGAATGGGAAGGGTTTTTCTCGGGTATTGCGTCCAAATACTGGCCGATAAGTATTTACCAGATGGAAATAGAACATTCTGGAAACAGAGCAGGAGGAAAGGGCCTGAGAGTCCCACAGGACACTAAATAAAATGTCAAGAACCCCTACTTAGAGCCCTCACCTGATCCCTAGCTTGATTCTGCCAGAAAATAAATCCTTGTCCTGACTCTGCTGGGTGAACCAAGAGGAAATGAAACTTTCTTCCAGCTCTCCTCAGCCCCTGTTCTAAACCCTGTACCCATTCCCTGATGTAGAAGATATGGAGAACCTTCAGGATCCATGTTTTTATCTCTCCTTGTCTTATCCTTGTAAGTGAATGCATTTTGTTTTAAAGTTGTGCTTTTCAATCTTTTTCAAAATCATGAGACATTTCAAAATGTGTAATACTTGTGGGGAACACTGGGATAAATGAATGAGGCTACTCAAGGTCAAGGGCAACCGACCTGATCTGACCTAGCTATTCCAGCTCCTACACCACCACCAACAGGACCGAATACATTTCTGTTTCTGCCCACCAATGCAGCATGCCATTGGAAGGCTCTGCCCCACCATTAATTTCGGAGTTCAGGGAAAGGGAGATAAAAGTGTGGTCAGTCTACCATGCTTAACCAGACACTCCTCACTGCTCACTCATTCACACTGTCTAGGTTAGAAAAACTTTTATTTCCTATGGACATCCATCTCATGGTCCTGGAGTTTTCATCCAGCTGCTTCAAAAGGCATTCTTTTGATCCCTTATAGAGATTCCCTTTTTTTCCGCCACAGGCACCAGTTGGTTTCTATGACTGTCCTCCCTGGACATAGCAACGACAGTGCTTCTTACCCCACTACCCCCACTCAGGGCAAATACTTAATCACATAAGTCGCAGGAACCTGGAACCCAGACACACTCAACTTGGTTGCTGGTGACTGCAGAGAGAGAAGGATCTATTCCAGCCAATGAAGCAGACCTGTGGCAAAGATGAAAGGAAGAATCTAAAAAAGCTAACATCCAGACTGGCAGGGCAGGATGACTTAACGCTCTGGACTGTGAGATTTGGAATTCATACCTGCACGCTCCCTCCACCATTCACCGGAGACATGATCCCAGGAAAATTATTCCACCTAAGTTTCCATAGTGTCATCTGGAAAACAGGATTAAAGAGTAATTCCTGTTATTGTGAGTGTTTAAGTGGGAGAGCAACCACAAAGTGCCTAGCACAGAGATGGGAAACAAATGAGTAGGAAGAAAATACCAAGGAAAGTTGAAAAGGGAAACATAATGCTTGCAAAGGAAAAAAAAAGAGGGAACCCTAGAAAACATGAAACAGAGAATAAAAAAGGTCAGGGCCACAGTCCACACACATTGACACGTAGGGCCTCACCATCCATAGAGAAACAGAAGATCTATAGCTACATAGACATAGGTAAAATCACAATTCTCAACATTGTCTGAGGTTTTCATAGGTGATAGTGGCTCTAGGAATGAACTTTCTGATGTTGTTTTCTAGAAGAGCAAAGTTAGTCTCTCAACTTAGCTATTAATCAGCCCTCCAAATGGGTCAAACTTTTGCAGCTCTCTTTTTATGAGACCATAAATAAAAATACAGTTGATTTTTCATTTCAACAGTTGCCTCACTCAGGCACCAATCCACACACTGTTCTGTGCTATAAAAAGAGTCCGGTGTGAGTACTTGAGAGCAGGACTTGCAGGATGTTCTTTGGACAGGACCAGGCCGCCACACACTTCTAACTACGTGACCCAGCGTGTCAAAGGGAAAAAAGTTACTAACGTGGGAGAAAATATAAAATAGGTCAACATCTCCCTGATGGCTATTGATAGATGTATTATTAAACCTAAAAATGTTGCTTCTCCAGAAAAAAAAAATAGTTCCTTCCAGTTTCTCTGTAGCGATGGGGTTTGGATCATACTTGGACAAAGGAATCATAATTCAATTATCCAATGATTTATCACAATACGCTTTGCCCACACTGAATATTTGGGTGTGTAAACATCAGAGTATTACCCTCCTTTCCAGCCCAGGCTTCACATTTCAGATTTCATTAGCCAATAAAGCCAGGTTTATTTATAATAAAGTTAAGCCCTTCAAACCACTGACCATGGAAACCAGATTTTGAAATAATTCAGATTTGTGTTTCTGTTCTTTCTAATTAAGGGTAATATCGGGAAGCACAGACAGTGGGTAGCATTGTTCGAGCACCATGGATTTAAGCAAGAAAATCTGATTATCAGCTCATGTCAGAAGCCAAGCGATAATGCAGCTTAGCATTCGTTTGGGCTTTTTCTTTGGCCAAAAGATAATTACCGTTCGTGAGGCCTTACGTAAGTGTATCTAATATCTAAGGCCCTAAAATTTATGAATAGCAAAAGCACACAATAGGCAAATAAGAATTACTGTATTTATTATTTCTATGGCTTGTTCCACCATGATAATTTCATTATCTAGTAAAGTTGAACCTCTAAAATCAAAGTATAATTTCTTAAAGGACAAGAAGTTAAATATGCTGGCAAGGTTTTCTGCCTGCTTTCCTCCACTGAAAGTTATTTCTAACAAATAAGTAGGCCAGTCAGAATTTTAATAGGAAATTTACCAAAAGGAACTCAGAGTTACCTACTGAGGTCATTGTAAACAGATGTTGAGCTTCTGCGTGAGATTTTTTTTCTTTCATAAATTGTTATTTCTCGATCTTATGCTGTTGATAACAAGTACAACACTTTCTACCAAGCAACAGGAAAAATCTGAAACTTGAAAAGCACTCCTTGGTAGAAGCAAGATGATATCAGAGTGATTTTGCTGAATTCAAGCCATGTGAGTATATATCACAAAGAATAAATACTGGGAATCCAGAGGGGAAACTTATTTAAACTAGGAGTTGAAAGTTTGGTGTATAAAACTAAATCTAAACATGAGGATGAGTAAAGTTATTTTCAAGGTAAATTTTCTAAGATCCCTCAAGCCACAAAGAAGCAACTGCTTTTGGAAAAGAAAGATAGCATGGTTGTTCTTAAATACAGATTTTCATTTCATTTCTGCAGGAATAAATTTTGTTTTCTTTCTTATTATAAACCAGTAGCACTGGTATATACAATAACATTTTATTAAGCACCTACTCTGCATTGTTCTAAACACTTTAGACATTTTGATTCATCAAATCCCCACAATAAACTTATGAAATCAATATTTACAGGACCTTGGGAATTCATGAGGATTATGTTTGTGGAGATGCTAAGACAGTAATAGCAGAGAACAAAATAGTCAAGTCAGTAGCAGGCACAAAGCATATAGAATGAAAGGAGCAGAGGAGCAGTGCATTTCTTGACCCCAAATCCCTGGCCTTAACCGCTGCTCTTGCTTTGGCCCCAGTGAAATACACTAAGGAGGACAAGTCAATATAGCAGAAGAGGATTTAAATGCCCTTGGCACAGAGCTAGGTGTTTACATCAACTCACCATGCTTGCTGCAATACCATGATATAAAGAGCATTGTGCCCATTTTACAGGTACATAAATTATAGCTGAGAACAGGTGACTAAACATGTCAAAGGACAGTTAACCATTAAGAAGTAGGAAGGAGTCACAAGAAGAAACACCTGCATTTGAAGAGAAAGCTCAGAGTTCCACACAGCCGAAGGTTCAACACTGCATAGAATGATTGAATAGAAAGCAGATAAGAAATTTTTCACACTTTTTGTAGTGTTTTCTCCGTATTCTTAAAGCAAGACATTGAGTAACTCAAAAACCAACTAAAGGTTTTCTGCTAATAGAATGTCAACTTTGATTAAGAGAAAGTGACCCACTAGCATTTCTGATACCAAAGCCAGACAAGGACACTATATGAAAACTACAGACCAACATCCCTGAAGAATATTTATGTGAATATTCTCACAAAATCCTAGCAAAATGAATACCACAGCACATTAAAAGAATTATATATCATGACCAAGTGAGATTTATTCCTGGAATACAAGAAAGGTTCAGCATATGAAAATCAATCAATGTAAGATCATGTTAACAGAATAAAGGACAAACTTCACATAATCATCTCAATTGATGTAGAGAAAGTATTTGACAATAGTCAACAAACTTTATGAACAAATTACTCAACATGCTAAGCATAAAAGAATCTGTCTCAACATAGTAAAGGTTTTATGTGAAAATCCCACAGCTAACATCATAATCAATGGTGAAAGACTGAAAACTTTGTCTTTAGAATTAGGGAAAAACAAAGATGTCCATTCTCACCACATCTATTCAACACAGTATTGGAAGCCCTAGCCAGAGCAATTAGGTAAGAAAAATAAATAAAAGACATAAAAATTAGAAAGAAAGAACTACCTCTATTCACAAAAATCAACAGACAAAAAAATCAGTTATATTTCTAGAATAAACAATCTGAAAACAATAAACAATCTGAAAAGGAAGCTAAAATTTTTCAATTTAAAATATCATCAAAAATAAAATACTTAAGAATAAACCCAACCAAGGAGGTTAAAGACTTATACAATGAAAACTACTGAACTTTGCTGAAATAAATTAAAGAAGCTATAAATAAATGATAGAACTTTCCATATTTGTGTATCGAGAGACTTAATATTGTTCAAAGCAATCCACAGATTCAATGCAATCCCAAAATTCATATGAAACTTCAAAGGACCCCAAAGAGCCAAAAACAACCTTGAAAAAGAGCAACAAATATGAAGACCTCATACTTTCTGATTTCAAAATATATTACAAAGCAAGAGCAATCAAAATAGCAGAGTACTGGCATAAAGACAGACATAAAGACCAATGGAATAGAACAGACATCCCAGATATATATCCTTGCATATATGGTCAAATGATATTTCCCAAGACCATTCAAAAAAGGACAATCTCTTCAACAAATGATGTTGGGAAAACCGGCTATCTTCCTGCAAAAGAATAAAGCTGGATTTGTGTATTAAACTATATGCAAAAGTTAACTGAAAATTGATTAAAGAAATAAATATAAGAATAAAAACTATAACACTCCTAGAAGAAAGCAGGGAAAAAGCTTCATGATACTAAGTTTGGCAATGATTTTTTTGATATGATATCAAGACCACAGGTAACAAAAGCAAACATAAACAATGGGACTACATTAAGCTTAAAAACTTCTGTGTATGAAATGCCAAAGTCGGCAGAATGAAAAGGCAACCTATGGAGTGAAAGAAAATATTTGCAAACCACATATCTGATAAGAGTTTAAGCTCTAGAATATATAAAGAACTCCTACAGCTCAACAATAAAACAAAATAACTCAATTTAAAATAGGAAAAGGACCTGAATAGACATTTCTCCAGAGCTAATAAATAAATGGCCAACAAGCATAAGATAAGATATGCACCATCACTAATCATTAGAAAAATCCAAATGAGATGGCACTCCATACTCATTAGCACAACTACAACCAAAACCAAAACAAAACAAAAACAGAAAATAATAAGTGTTAGAAAGAAGTTGGAGAAATTGGAACTTGTATCTGATGGTGGAATTGTAGAATGGGGTAACCACAATGGAAAATAATATGACAGTTCTTCAAAAAAATTAAAAATAGAATTACTATATGATTTGGCAATTCCACTTCCAAAATAATTGAAAGCAGGGTCTCAGAGAGACATTTGAGCCCATGTTCATAGCAACAATATTTATAATAGCCAAGAGGTGGAAGCAATTCTGTATGTCCATTGATGGATGAATGAATAAATAAAATATAGTATATATGTACAATGAAATATTATTCCATCTTAAAAAGGAAGGAAGTCCTGTCACATGCTACAACATGAATGAACCTCGAGCACATTATAAGTGAAATAAACCAGTCACAAAAAGATAAATATTGTATGGTTCTACTTATGTAAGGTATATAAAATAGTCATATTCATTAAAACAGAAAGGAGAATGGTAGTTATCAAGTGCTGAAGGGAGAAAAAAAACGAGGTGGTGTTGTTTAATGGGTATAGAGCTTTCGTTTTGTAAGATAAAAAAGTTCTGGAGATCTGGTACACAACAATGTGAATATACTTAACACTATTGAACTGAGCACTAAAATGGTTAAGATGGTAAATATTTTGCTGTGTATTTTTTGCTACAATTAAAAAATTAAAAATATTGAAGTGCTACTATGAAATAAAGAAAAAACAAAACGAGCTGTCCAAAACCGATCGTGTGCTTTTGCATGGGACAAAAAAGTAGATGATGGGTTGACACAGAATTCAGTGACAGAAAAAGGAGAGGATCAAGATCAGTGCCTGAGTACAGTGGCTTCTAAACACTCCTGCTTGCATCTTAAGATGCACCAGCAAGAGGGCACTGAACTTTGGGCCAGATTCACCCTGTGGTTCTCCTCTTCAGTTTGCTTTGATAAATTTTTGATGGGTTCCTCATAACTTAACTTTTCTCTTGCATGTTTCTTATTTTTGCCTATTTGCTTTACACTCTGGGAGATTTTCTGCAACTTTCTCTTGCAATCTTCTATTTTTTACACTTTCAGCTGGGCTCGTCGGCTCAACCTGTAATCCCAGTGCTTTGGGAGACCAAGGTGAGTGGATTGCTGAGTCTGCGGGTCCGAGACCTGTCCAGGCAACTTGGCAAGACCTCATCTCTACAATAAATAAATAAAAAAAAATTAGCTGGGCGTGGTAGCACGCGCCTGTAGTTCCTGCTACTTGGAAGACTGAGGCGAAAGGATCGCCGGAGCCCAGCAGGTTGAGGCTGTGGTGGCCAGGAGCATGCCACTGCACCACAGTCTGGGTGACAGGGTCAGACTCCAACTCAAAAAAAAAATTTTTTTTTTTTACCTTCAGCAATCACATATTTGATTCCATGAACTTTCTCTGTTTGCTGATTATTTCTTTTTAAAGGACACAGCTGTTATTATTTTCCGAAGTTTCTCTGAATTTCCCAGAAGATACTAATCAGATATCCTTTTAGAGTGAAAACTTTCTCCTGGTTTCTGAATTATTTATATTTCCTCCATTGCCAGTTTCTCTATTAGATCTTCTTGAACCTTCTCTTTTGAGTATTTGGTTTTCCTTGAATTCTGGAAGTCCTTATGCTATTAATAAAAAACCTAGCTGATGAGTTTCTTCTATCTTTGTACAGATGTGATTCTCTGTACTCATCTGTACAAAGAATTGTGGCTTCTCCCAGTGACCATGAGCTTGTTAGTTCTGGTCGGGCATGTGAACTCACTGGCCTTACTTCAGGTATGTAGGTGGGCTGGCTGGGGCACTTCCAGAAGTCAGAAGGAGAGAACTTCATTGTAAGGCACCAAGTCTCAGAATAAGAGTTCCTGTCCTCCCCCTAGAAGCTTCCTCACTTTTTTTAGAAAAATACTCTTTAATTTTATCCTGTGGAGAAAACCTTGCCTGCCAATCTCTCCTGCCTTCCCATCAACTCCATTGAAAGGAAGAGTGACTTGCCAGATCGGGGAGTTCAAAGAACTGAGCACACTCGAGTCAGCACTCTCTCCTTCTTTGTCTTTGGGGTCTACAAAAAGCAACTGGCTTCAGTCTGCCTTTAGTTTTAAACTAAGTTTATTAGGAAAAGAGCCTGCCCTCTCCTGTCATGGGGGAGTTCTGTAATTTCCAAGTCCTACCATGGTTGTTCTGGTAAGTCTGCTATTCTGAACATAAGGATAACCCACTTTTGCCATGCACCTAAATCACATTCCCAGCCTGCCTGACATTGCCACCTCTATCAGTCCACTTGTCTATCCTTCCTGCTAGGTTTGAAATTCATGCAAAGAAGAGAGGAGTGTTGTGTATTGATAGCTTAGACCCCAGTGTGGACATTTTCTGGTGTTTTGTTTTGACTTGTGTTTTGTTTTGTTTTGTTTTGTGTGGCATCCAACCAATTGTTTGCTGTGTGAGGAGAAAATTTCCCTTTGGGAGGCAGCACCCAGTAGAAATGGAAGGGGCAGACCCTCTATCATCTCCCCAGTCATTGGTGTCCAGCAAATGTTTTTGTGTCTTGACCTATAGTACTGCCTAATAGGCTGTTCCATCCACCACCCTCTAGATTCATGTAGACACCAGGAAACCAGGATATCCTTTCTGCACTTGAAAATGGGAGGGAAGCCAGGTTCGGTGGCTCAGCCTGTAATCCCGCGCCTTGGGAAGCTGAGGTGAGTGGATTGCCTGAGCCTGCGGGTTCGAGACCCACCTGGGCAACTTGGCGAGACCTCATCTCTACAATAAATCAAAAAATCAGCGGGACATGGTCGCGCGCTCCTGTAGTTCCAGCTACTTGGAAGGCTGAGGCAGAAGGGCACCAGAGTCCAGCAGGTCGAGGCTGCAGTGGCCAGGAGGGGCCACTGCACTCTGGTCTGGGCGACAGAGTGAGACTCCAACTCAAAAAAAAAGAAAGAAAACGGGAGGGAAAAAAAGAGAGAAAATGGAAAACTCCTCCTTGATACACTCCCTAGAGCTATGGTAAGAAATTAAACCACTCAAGGATTTAGCTAGATTCTCCCTTTGGTCTGTGCACTGTCTCTCTTCCAAGAGTCTTAGTGCTGTTGCTGCAAATTAAGTTCGTCAGAAGAAGCATTTGTCTTCGAAGTCTTGTATTTTTAAAGCCTTTGAGGCAAGAACATAACTGCTGCTTCTCATAAGTGTTTTCTCCACTTAAGAGAAATTATGCTTTTCCACTTACAAGAAATTATTTATGAGAAATACAAACTATATCACAAAAATGTATTTAATTTTTAATTGTGAAAGTAACAAATGCTCACTCTAAAAATCTTAAAGAGTATAGAAGAGTATGCAGATTTCATCCCTCTTAAGAAGAAACTAACCCTTAAGAAGTAATTAATATTAATATATGGTCTAGGCTTGCTTTCCAAAAGTTTTGATGCATATATGTTGCTATTATGCCCAAATACTTTATCTGTACAAATGACGTCACAATGTAACCCACATAAAGCTGTTTCCTAATGGCCCATATCATTACAGGAGCCACAATCAAAAGAAAAGAAACTCTACCTCCAAAAACCAGCCCAGAAAGCAAACAAAGTCCTCACTGAAGTCACTAAAAAAATAAAAGGCATATTGCCTTGCATGGCACCCAGCAATGAAAGAAACATCTCCTTGCCATGTCACCTTTTTCTCCAAAGCCCTACTTTTCACAGCACAGCCTCTCTCTTCCTCTCTTTCTCCCTCTCTCTCTCCCTCCACCCCCTCCTCTGTCTCTCTCTCCCTCTCCCTGCTCTCTCTTCTTCCATCTCTCTTTCTCTTTCCCTTCCCCCCACAACCCCCAAAAACTGTATTTTTAAAAATCAATCCATTCTAGCTCAACTCTTCCCCTATTTCCTCCTGCCTTTCCTATATATTCTTTTTGCCCTCAGTAGCTTCTGTCCATTCCAAAATTACTAGCCTTTCTAGGATTTTTTCTGTTTTTCTCTATACCATTACTGAATATACCCAACAGACCAGTCTAACATGGCTTGCAGGCCCAAGCAACAATGGCATCATGCTCTTCAAGGGCCAGTAGAGGCCCAAAACTTAACCTGTACCTAAACAACTTATGTACACAATCCCGACCTGTACACCACAACTTTAAAATAAAAATTTTTTTTTTTAAAAAAAGGCCAGGGGAGAAGTCAAGGTTATGTACGTGCTCATATATGTTGTCCTTGTCACAACCATACTTTCTGTCTATACCATGCTTCTTGTATTTATAAATTTGCTCCTCAGGACATAGAGTTCTGACTCATTCTTTTCAAAAGGACATAGTATTCTATAATACTAAGAATCCATTAAATCAGTCCTCTACTGATAAATATCTAGGTTGTTTCTGGTTAATTACTATCACAAAGAATACTACCACAAGTAAACCATCTCTTTAAAGGTGAGCAGGTATAGATGCATTCTTGGCAAGCATTCATTTGTGTCTCTCTGACTGAGCTTTATGTAATAAGAACTAATACACATTTTTAAGATCAACGCATAAGCGAATGAGTAAGCAAATAGCTGGGAATGTGGCAATAAACCACAACCAAGGTAAACAACATCGCAGTTCAGGCTACCATTACAGAACTTCACTCTTCACATAGCCTCAATCATTCTTGAATTCAACTTTCCTTGACTGTAAAATAAAGAAGTATTTTGGAAACATGTTTTAAGGATTAAAATGAGATCATATCAGTAAGGTGCCCAGCCCAGGGCAATGCTACATATTATTACAGAGTTATTGTTGAACTAAAATCATGCATCCGTGTAAATGGTTTATGTAAATAGAGTCTGGGTCCTATGAACATCTCACAGCCAGGGAAAATCACCAGCAGTGTTGGAGAGCCACAGTGTATAAGGGGCTGTCTCAGGCCCTGATGGATGTGGGTAGCACTTTCATGACTCCAGCATTTCAAGGGTATTCACAGTGAAAGGTGGTACCTATAGAAACCCGGAAGAAACTTAGCTTATTCTTAGTTTAGTCTTTTTGCCTCAGCATAGCCATCAGAAAGCGTTCAGACATTCTACGGCAGGCCAAGCAGCAGCCTATTCCATGCCCCCTCAGCAAATCTCCAACAGATGTAAGACCAGGACAGCTCAATCTTTCAATTCATGATGTTTAGTATAATAACCTCTAGTAAACTTTCAGGCTCCTTGTCAAGGCTGAAGATCAAAGATCACCCTTTGGCTGGCCAAAGTCATGAAAGTGATGATACGACCACCTTTGGTCCAGGAATTTGTGAATTGCAAATGTCTAATAAGTCTCTTGCAGAAAAAACCCCTCCAGGCCCAAACTCCCCAAGTTAACCTAACCAGCCCTTTGGGATCTAAGTGACACAGGCAAACCCCACCACGGCAGCAGTCATGTGGCTGACCCACCCATCTGCCTGCTGTCCATCACCTGATGTCAGTTCCTGCACTTGCCTGCCCTTTTGTGATGACGTGGAGCAGATCACCACCCAATCACCTTAGTGATCTTCCCCCATCAAGGGGAATGGTTAAAAGGACTCAACCACAAGCAACCAGTGGCCATTGCCTTGCTAGACTCTGGTGTGGCCACGTGCTCTTGGAGCTATGGCTGTCGCCATGCTTCCTGGCTTTGGCCCACTCCCCCCGCCTTGGGGAGGTGAATCTTCTGTCTCCCTTCTCTTTGTCTCTTTAATTTACTTTTAAATAAACTTGTCTTTCTTTACCTCTTTGTGTGTTGCAATTCTTTGCATTACTCGTATCTCTGGGTTACCAGTACTGCTTCCCTCGCCTCTCCATCCACCCTCACCCTATCCGTACCCTAACACATAGCATTATTAAAAGTGTTTTTATTGGCCTTGTTCTTCCAATGATGACTTCAAAAGTTAATTTAACAGGCACATAATTTCTTTTTCTTTAAAAAGAAAATAGCTACAGCAGCTATGTAAGCATTCTAAACCTTGCAAGATTTATATACCGGAAGCAAAAGGAATTCATTAAACAGTTACATGCTAGATGATAGTCAAAAAAAAAAAAAAAAAATCTGTGTGTTCTTGAGCCTAGGAAATGCAAAAATGCAATTCAATGTAGTATATTGAAAAGAACTTTGGAGTCACTTAGACCTGAGTATCAGGCCCAGTTTCATTCATTCAACACAATTTAGATGGTTTGTATGCCAGGTACTATATTAAGCTGTGGGTGAACCAACCTGCCACTCCATCAACTTAGAAGATATATAACCTTATCGAGTGACTTTGCGTATCTTTGTCTAGGGTACCACATCAGCTTCATAATCTTTTTATAAAGGTGACACATGTAAAACACAGTATTAAGTAAACACCACTTCTCTTCACACTCCTTCCTGCTAAGGACTAACTATTCAATACAAGCCACAGACAATAACACACTCACTCACATGCATCCAAGAAACATTAAATAATCGGAGACTAAAGCTGGAACAGTTACATCCAAACAAGTCAAGGAATTCTACGGCCCTCAAGAGCTGGAACAGCCACAGAGCATGGCATGCAATAAGTGCTCAAAGATTTCTATTGACTAGATAGAATTAATCAAGAATTCAAACAAATAGAGCCTCACATTTGACAGGAGACAACATAGCAGGCTGGAAAGAGTTCAGTCACAAAACTTAGGAGACCCAAGTTCAAGTCTAAAGAGTCTGGTCCACCGGTCACTTCCTTGAGCCGATCATGATCTGTACCTCAGGTTTCTCATCAGGGAAGCTAGAAAGTTTGGCTATATCCTTCCTGAGGACCAACAATTCCAGGTGGAAATACTCGTCAGAGCCTCCGCATCGTCATTTATTTGCTCATTCTGAAATTGAACTGAGCTTTCAGATGGTTTGAGATCTCCAGATTGGTAGACTTTATCAATATAGCCCTGTTTCCTTTAAAGTGTAACATACAGACTAGTACATAAAGAAACACTTATTGCTGGAAAAACAAATCCCATTTCAAAATCTAAAGACTAAAAATTAACCAGTCACTTCATGTTTTTAGCAAACACACTTAACATTGTGTGTGGCTTTATTGTCTCCCTGGTGAATAGAAGCCTTTAAAATGTATATGCCTAGAAATGAATGCCGTGTCAAATCTATTGGCACTGCGTGTTTAAACACCTGCTTCTCATCACCAGCCCTTCATAATATTGTTAAACAATAATTACACTTATGATGAGTAATGAATCCAGATATATTCTTCGTTGAGATGTGCTCATTCTTATGTTATAAGTCACCCATTAGGAGCATATGAAAGCCACTCAGGTAAAAATAGGATTCATAAATACATCCATCTGATACTCAATAGAGTTTTAAAATGGTTATAGCAAATTGTAATGGCGTCATCTTCTTATTTATTTTCCTGAAAATGATCGATTTTTGTTTACCACAATTCTAAATTTTACTTGCCTAATCAGATTTAAATCTTTTTTAAAAAGTGTTAGCCGGACTCGGTGGCTCAGCCTGTAATCCCGCGCCTTTGGGATGCTGAGGTGAATGGATTGCCTGAGCCCGCGGGCTCGAGACCCGCCTGGGCAGCGAGACCTCATCTCTACAATAAATCAAAAAATCAGCTGGTCATGGTAGCGCGTGCCTGTAATTCCGGCTACTCGGAAGGCTGAAGCGGAAGGATCGCCGGAGCCCAGCAGGCGAGGCTGCGGTGACCAGGAGCGGCCACTGCACTCCAGTCTGGGCAACAGAGTGAGACTCCAACTCAAAAAAAAAAGTGTTACTTTGAAATGTTTTGATTTTTTTTCTACTTGGAATGAAAAAGGCAACTTGCACTCAAGGCTAAGCTTGCTTGGAGGCCACCCCTCTCACTTTTCCTAAAACCGACCTTTGAGAACCTCAGAGGAAATCATTCACTTACTTCCCAAACCAGAAAGACAGCAGTATGCCCATCACTGTGGCCAAGAGGACCGGCTCCATGAAAAGGGGACACAAGGGCAGAGGGCACTTGTCAAAGGAATAACAGTGACGGCCAGCATGCCCGGCAGCACGGTTCTAAGCATTCCACATCCGGCTCACCTGATGCCCACAATCTTGAGGTGGGTGCTGTAGGCAGCACACTTTGCAGATGAGGAAGCGAATGCACAGAAAGATGAGGCATTCCTCTAAAAGCCCCAGGACACAAAGTGGCAAAGCCAAGATTTGAACTCAGGACGTCTGAACTCCCCGCCCTCAGCCGGCTACTGTTTGCCACCCAGTGAAGCAACAGCCGCTAGAGAGCAAGTATCAGCAACTTCTGCTTCACCTTTCTGAGTGACCAAAAATACAGTCATGAGCTTAGTGACAATTCCAAACTCCACTGTGGAACTGAGCTAGTTTTTTGGAGATCCTTCTAGTCCTGCCCCGGTTATCTCCAGCTTATCAATAGAAGCTTAGCTGTCCTCTCCCAATATGCTAAGCCCAAAAGTTCATCTGATCAGCATCACATCCACCCCGGGAAAATGGCTCTGAATGAGGGCTCAAAGTCCTCTGCCTCTTCTGAAATCCTTTTAAATGTGGTCCTTTGATCCACAGGCACACAGTTTATCACAGAAAAGTTGATGCTACGGAGGGCTAGAATGATCTCGGATATATCCACTGCTTCCACAGTGTGGGATGCTTAAAGGACTCGAACAGGTTGCCATGCACTTCCTTTCCCAGTTGTCTTTGAAGCCACCTTCCTGAAGGGAGCCAGCTTGGAAGTGAGTTCAACACCCACATGCACCCTGGACTGTCAACTGCAGCTCCAGGTGTTAGACCTGGAAGGGCATTTTGAGGCACCAGAACCCTGGTTTCCTGGGGGGAAATCTCTACCTGAGAGCTCTTCCTCCACCTCCAAGAAGCCAGTCCGAACGATCTTGTTAAACCAAAGTCACATCCTGCAGCCCACGTCCCAAAGTCCAGTTCCCAATGGTTTCCTACCAGGCTGAACAGGAACTGGGATGCTCATCATAGCTTTGACCGTGTGGGGACATTTTTGAATATGAAAGGGAAGTCTATACATAATTATTCTGGAACCACAGATAGAAACCTGGACCGTCCTAGCTAAATAGGGATGTGCTCAATATCTCTTTGCTCCATCTACAATCCTCCCCACACTCACTCTCCCCTAGCCTCTTTGCTGTTCATTCAATATCTCAGGCCTTCTATTGTCTCAGGACCTCTGCACTTGCTGTTCCCTCTCCCTGAACACTATTCCTCTAAATATCTTTATGGCTTAATCCTTTATCTCCTTCAACCTCTCTGATAAATATTTCTATTAGCTTCCCATGACTACGATATTTTCAAAGTGGCCACCACACACGCACGTGCGCGCGCGCACACACACACACACACACACACACACACACACTTATCCGTCTTGGTTTTTTTTTAATTATCATAAACTATCATATATTCCATTTGTTCATTTTGTGTCTTTCTATCTTCCCCAGGGCCTCCATATGTAATTGTTCAGGTCAAGTTCCACATCCTTCTTGTCAAGCCTCTCACCAGAGATGAGGGTTGCATCATCCTAGAGAAAGCATCCTCTCTCACCTACAGAATATTGAGGCAAAAGCTCCAGGTATCCTAGCAGTGGCCCTGGTCTTCCCTGCTGGAATGTAAGCCCTATGACATGAAAATACTTTGCTCCCTGCTCATTATCTACTGCCAATGCTTAGAACATTGCCTAGCATGTGATAGCTTCTCGAAAACATTTGTCAACTAACAAATAAATGAAAATAAGACTCAGCTCTGCTGTCACATTCCTCAAGAGCTGAAATGTTCCTTCCCACTTTTCTGATCTAAGTTTCTCTCCCTTCCTTCACTGTTTCTCTTTCTTTCTTAAACACACTTACATTCTTAACCCAAATCAACTTGCAGCGAACACTTCATCTTAACACTTCAAGATAACTCCGTTTAAAAGCATCTCATAGATAATTGCTCAATTTCAGATTTAACCCCATCAGTTCAAAGTTCAACGTCATTTTCAAGAGTGTTTCCGCACTCAGGTGTGCTTTCTACTCCTGCCTTCCAGAGTGGTGCTTTGCGGGAGAAAACATTTTTCCTTGTCACCAGGAAAGGGGCGATGACTCTGAGTGCCATCTGCTGGGCTTCTCCTGGTCTCTGGAGAGTCTCTCCTGCCTGGTCTTTCCACTTTACTCTCTCTCCTTTGTTGCCTCCATAACTGATGTAACTGGTCCCAATAGACCTTTGGGATGGATGGGGGCAGTGTCAGCCTCTGATACTGATCCCCTTCTACGGTCCTGGGTCTGGAGGTCGCTACAGCTTGGAGCTTCCGCATGTAAACACCAGGCTACTCCTTGGTCTGGCTCCTCTCAGCTCATCTATCACACTCTGCATCTAACAGGAAGTTCTGGAACCCCCTACCACTGTTGAGCTGTAGGGAAACTGAGGTGCTTGTCAGGTGGGTTCTCTCTCTTTATCTCCCCACTCCTGCCTGGAAAACGCTATGCTTAGCCGGGTCCGGTGGCTCAGCCTGTAATCCCGCGCCTTTGGGAGGCTGAGGTGAGTGGATTGCCTGAGCCCGCGGGTTCGAGACCCGCCTGGGCAGCGAGACCTCATCTCTACAATAAATCAAAAAATCAGCCGGGCGTGGTAGCGCATGCCTGTAATTCCGGCTATTCGGAAGGCTGAGGCGGAAGGATCGCTGGAGCCCAGCAGGCGAGGCTGCGGTGGCCAGGAGCACTGCACTCCAGTCTGGGTGACCGAGTGGGACTCCAACTCAAAAAAATAAACAAACAAACAAACAAATAAATAGATAAATAAATAAATAAAAATGCTATACTTTTGCATTTAGATTTGCAAACTGTTGATTACTATGATGCATCGTGAGTACACAAGTGTTTGCTATTGTTTTCTCTAGACTTTTAGATGCCTGAAATATTCCCAAGCTCAGAATAAAAAGACATATTACCTTTTCTACTCTACTATTCCTCTTCACATTAACGAGGGTTTCCCAGGGATTCAGAGAGAAATAAAGGGACCAGTCGGAATGGTTGCTATATTTCCTCTGGCCCAGAACAACTTCAAGATCATAATATGCTACACTCATGACGTTCTAGCCTTGGCCAAAGCCTGAAGCATTCTCCTTCTCTTTTTCTCCTCTTTCTCAGGCCAGAATGCAATAGGCTCAGCTGTGGGGTGGCCTCAGTTGAGAACCAAGAGGATTCTTGGAGAACTAGTGACGCAGGCTCCACATAATCAGGTCCCAGTATGGGCTAGGCTTGTTCTCCAGCCCCCAGACTGAGTCCAGCCCCTGGTCCAAAGGGAAACAGATGACAGTTTTGTGGGGTAGCTCAGTCTGGAAACCTGACCCATGGCAGGGGGGAATGCTTCATCTTCCCCAAATCCCTCTTGCTAGAGCAGGACAAGGGACCTCTGAGGAGGGCTGGTTGGAGGAAACTAAACCCAGAGGGGCTGGTGCTCACCTTCCATCTCCATACAATAGCCCCACAGCCCAGACCTGTGCAGAGCAGTACCAGGGATGACATGGGAGTAGAGGGAATTAAGAAACAGGCTGAAAGACTGCTCCAGATTCCCTTTCCATTTCGTATTTAGAAGTGGAACATGGGATTTAACTATGTGCAAAAAACCAAAAAGCGGTCAGATTCACAATGACTCTTCTCCAACCTGAAATGTATCTTCTCAGGATCTGCCCTCCTCTGAGAAAGAAACCCAGAGGAAAGGAGGAGAGAATGAGTCATTCCCTTCTAAAAGTCAAGTCTCAGGTGAATTACTGCTTTGTATTCTCTCTTCTGCATATCTCTTTTTGAGGGTACTAGATTGCTATAATTCCCAACACATTCACGATGTTATTCCACTGTCCATCATTGCTGATGAAAAGTCTACTGTGAGTGTGATTTGCATTTATCTGTAGGTGATACGTAAGATCCATCTCTTCTCTCTGTTCACTCACTATGTTCCAGGCACAGTTCTAAGAGCTTTACCTCCTTTAATCTATTTATTTTTATTGCAGTAAAATACAAGAGCATAAAATTTACCACTTTAACTATTTTTGAGTGTATAACTCAGTGACATTAAGTACATTCAAAATGTTATATAATCATCACCACTATTTCCAGAATTTTTCTCATCCCAAGCAGAATATCTGTACCCATTAATCTATAACACCCCCAGCCCCTGGTAACCTCTATTCTACTTTCTGTCTTTAAGAATTTGAGTATTCTAGATAGTGCATATATAAGGGTTCTCCAGAGAAACAAAACCAATAGGGTGTGTGTGTGTGTGTGTGTGTGTGTGTGTGTGTGTATCGAGAGAGAGAGAAATAGAGATTTATTACAAGTCTTGTGATTTCCTGCCTGTAAGCTGGAGGCCCAGGAAAGCCAGTGGTGTAGTTCCAGTTCAAACCCAAAGACCTGAAAACCAGGGGAGCCCCTGGTGTAACTCTCAGTCCAAATTCAAATGCCTGAGAATCAGAGAGCCAATGCCCAACAGCAAGAGAAGATGATGTGCCAGTTCAAGTAGAGAGAGCAAATTCACCTTTTCCAACTTCTCAGACTCATCCAATAAACAGATTGGATGATATCCAGACACATTGGTGAGAGCAGATCTTCCTTACTCAGCTGTCTGAATCAAATATTCACCTCTTCCAGAAACATCCTCACAGGCATAATCCCAAAATTATATTTTACCAGCTATCTGGTCATCCCTTAGCTCAGTCAAGTTGACACATAAAATTAACCATCACACTGTATACAAGGTCTGACAACTAAGTTCATGAGCTCATCCTAGAAAAAGAGCTACATATCTCATTGCTGAATATCACTATGGTCATCTCCCAAGTACTCCTCTTGGGAAGCTATACACTGATGCCAGTTCCTAGTCCACCCATCAAAGCAGTTTTGGAGCTCCTTTTCTGGAATGGCCATCAGAGCTGTCATCACAAGAATGTTGGAGTTTTAATTAAAACAATGAACAAACAGAAAATTTCTTGTTAAACTTGGCAAGAGTGAAAGTGAAATCAGGGACATGTTAGTCCAAGTTTATGGGGATAATACCATGAAGAAAATAGTAGTGTGCAAATGGATTAAATGTTTTCTGAGGGGAGAGAAAGTGTCATTGATGAAAAGTGATTAGTATGGTCAGTAACAAGCAGAAGTGATGAAAACACTGCAAAAATTCATCAAATTGCATGTCAAAATCACCGGCTGACTGTAAGAGGCATAGTAAACAAAATAAACATTGATAGAGAAACAGTTAGGAAAATCTTAACTGAAAATCTTAGCATGAGAAAAGTGTGTTAAAAATGGTCCCAAAGGAATTCTTGCATCACAACAATGCACCAGCTCACACAGCACTCTATGTGAGGGAGCTTTTAGCCAGTAAGCAAATAACTGTATTGGTACACCTTCCCTACTCACCTGATCTGGCCCCCAGCGACTTTCATCTTCACCCAAAGATAAAAGGAATGTTGAAGGGAAGACATTTGATGGCATTTAGGACATCCAGGGAAATACAATGACAGCTTGGATAGCCATTTCAGAAAAAGAGTTCCAAAACTACTTTGACAGGTGGACTAGGCACTAGTGTCAGTGCATAGCTTCTCAAGGGGAGCACTTCAAAGGTGACCATAGTGATATTCAGTAATGAGGTATGTAGCACTTTTTCTAGGATGAGTTCTCAAACTAAATTGTCACATCTGACATAAGAGAAAACATGCAATATTTGTGCTTTTGTGTCTGGCTTATTTCACTTAGCATAATGTTTCCAAGGTTCATCCATGCTGAAGCATGTATCAAAACTTCATTCTTTTGCATGATGGAATCATATTCCATTGTACGTATATACCATGTTATCTTTATCCATTCTCCTATTGATGACACTTGGTTATCTCTATCTTGCAATTATTGTGAATAATGCTGGTATGAACACTGATATGGAATATCTGTCTGAGTGTCTGTTTTCAATTCTTTAGGGGTAAAATTGTTGAATCATATGATAATTTTGTTTAACTTTTTTAGGAACTGCCAAATTGTTTTCTACATTGGCTCCACCATTTTCCACTCCCACCAGCAATGTATGGGAGTTCCAATTTCCCCACATCCTCTCTTGTTATTGTCCTTTTTATATATATTCATATAATAGCCATCATAATGGGTGTGAAGTAGTATCTCATTGTGGTTTTAATCTACATTTCCTTGATGATTAATGGTTTTGAACATCTTTTCATGTGCTTATTGGCCATTTGTAGGTCTTCTTGGGAGAAAATTATATTCAAATCCTTTGTCCATTTTTTAATTGGGTTGCCTTTTTGTTGCTGATGATGGGTTGCAGTTCTTTATATATTCTGGATTGTAATCATATATATTATATATTGTCATTTATATAAAATCATATATAACATATATGTGATTTAAAATATTTTCTCATTTTGTAGATTGTCTTTTTGCTTTCTTGATCGTTTCCTTTGATGCACAAAAGTTTTTAATTTCAATGAAATCCAGTTTAGCTATTTTTTTTCTTTTGTTTTGGTGTCATATTTAAGAAATTTTACCAAATCTAAAATCATAAAGATTTCTCTTTATGTTTTCTTCCAAGAGTTTTATAGTTTTAATTCTTACATGTAAGTCTTTGATTCATTTTGAGGTAATTTCTGAATATGGTTTAAGGTATGTGTTCGATTTCATTCCTTCGTGAGACATTCATTTTTTTCTAGATCAGTGTGTTGAAAAACTGTCCTTTTTCCATTGAATGAATCTTGGCACCCTTGTTGAAAGTTACTAGACCACACATTTTTAACCTGTTCCGTCAGTGTATGTATCTGTCTTTTTGCCAGTACCATACCGTTTGATTACTATAGTTTTGGAGTAAGTTTTTAAATCAAGAAATGTGAGCCCTCCACATTTGTTTTGACTATTTGGAAGTTCCTTGAAATTCCATATAAATTTTAGGATAGTTTTCCTATTTCTGAAAAAAAAAAATCCATTGGTATTTTGATAGTGATTACATGAAATTTGTAGATCACTTTGGGTAGTATTATCATATTAAGTCTTCTAATCCGTGAATATAGACTGTCTTTTCATTTATTTAGGGCTTTAAAACTTTCCTTAATCAGCCGGGCGTGGTAGCGCATGCCTGTAATTCCGGCTACTCGGAAGGCTGAGGCAGAAGGATCGCCAGAGTCCAGCAGGTCGAGGCTGCAGTGGCTGGGAGCGGCCACTGCACTCCAGTCTGGGCGACAGAGTGAGCCTCCAACTCAAAAAAAAAAAAAAAAAAACTTTCCTTTAGTGGTTTTTTATAGTTTTCAGTTTTCTTCCTTTATTAAATTTATTCCTAAGCATTTTATTCTTTTTGATGCCATTTTAAATGGAATTTCTTTCTTAATGTCCTTTTCAGATTATTCATTGCTAGTGCATAGAAATATAACTGATTTTTATGTGTTGATTTTCCTGAATTTATTAATTAACTATAACTCAAACAAATCTGTGAAACAAATCTGGGAAGTAGTAATTGTCAATGCCCAGGCACTGGTACTAGCAGCCAGACTCATGAACTGGTAACACATGAAGAAAGGACAAGAAGCTCTGTTTCTCTTTGAGCCTGCAGTGCAGTAGTAGAAAATGCAAACTTGAGTCTCTGTCACAGAAATGGCAGCAGTGCAAGCTATGGCATATCATTCTCAGTGATGGAGGTGATAGCAGATGGTATCAGGTATCCGATCAGTGTCCTTCGAGGCACTGTTCTTAGAAACCCACCCTTGGGTCTGGTTGCCTAGCTCTCCCAATGATCCTGTAAAGCACCCGATTTTTTTCACTCAATTCCTTTTCTGATTACTCAGTTCGAGTTTGCTTCTATTGGTTACAAGTAAGACTCTTATTTGATGCGTTTCAACAATAACATATGCCCCCATTCTCTTATTCTGCTTTTCTATCTGCTTATTATCTGGCTCTCACACTGAAATGGAAGCCCCATGAGGTCATGCTTTTTGTTTTGTTCACTGCTATTTCCTAAAATAATGCCCTGTACATAATGTACTTAATACAATTTGTTGAATGAATGAAATATCGAACGTTTGCTAATTTAGCCCTGTGAGAAGGCCAAAGCAACTCTGTCTTGGATGTTAGTATGCCATGTTGGCTTTTGATTAACTCCAGTTCCAGGAAGACTTATAAGATTTCCAATTTATTTATTGTTCTTTGTGTCAGAGCAGGTATTTACCTTAAATCCTACCCTTAGGCAAAAAAAATAAAAATAAAATAAAAACTTTGATTGCACATCCCTTCTGAATCATTGCTTCTCTATGGCATATAAGCCCTGAACCGGGGGGGTTAATGGTACCGGGATCTACCATCTTGTCTCACTGCTGTCCGAGACACAGACATAACTTCTGTTCATGAGTCCCTATTAAATGTTTTTTTTCTAAGAAACTAGATATGTCAGCCTCTTTCTTTGGCCTCTCAGCTTCCTTGGATTATGGGGGCAGATTTGTATAGACCTGCCTACCACGTAAGACCATTAACAATCATACAAGTCTGTTAGAAACCAAAACCTATGATGTTTATCCCTAACTCAATGCCTATGATTCCACCCCTGAAAAGTAACCTTTTCCAGCTTTGTGTTCTACGACAATAGGCAAAGAAAATTCTTAGAGATCAGAGGAATCTATAGTGGGACCTCCCCCAGGTATGTAGATCTGTCCTTTGTATCATTTCTGTAGGACACTGACTTTCCAGCTAACATCTGGGCCAATTTTAGTAGTTTTGCTAAAGTGAATGGACACTTTCTCCTTCCGATGCTCATATTAGATATCTGAAAACCAAACATTTCTAAATCTTCCAGAGACGATGCTTAAATGCCTGCGAAAGCACTTAGTTGAATATAACAGGTGTCTCCAGACCATCTCAGCCACAGTAGGAGTTAATCCCCTGCTAAAATCACAGAGGAGATTGGAAATGAGCTCATACCATGTCATGCTGAGATGAAGACACTCCATTTTTCAAATTACTCTCTTATAAAAATCTAAAAATGCCTTCCTGTCCAAATCTTGCTCTCACCTGCTGAGAAAACGATGCCTTTTTTTTAGACCACAAGTTGTCTGCTTTGCCCCACGTTTACCTTACTTCTTAGAGTCCTCAGGTCGCCTGTGGCATGGCGGCCTCCTGGCTCATTCTTTAAAATGTTCATTTTAACACTTGCTGTGGAAAAGTTCATTTCAAGGTTACTAACCTGTTTATGACCAATTTTCTCCTGTGTCTTCTCCATGTTGAGCCAATAGCTTATATACAAATCTTGAATGGCACGGAATTTTAAAATACATACTCAATATATGATCATTGATTTGGCTACCATTTGAAATATGGAACTACATGAAAACACACTTTTCAGAAAGCACTTTATTTTTTTCCACAAATACTAACCATTGTTTCCCAGCAGTACTATCAAGAGAGGCTCCAGGACAGCAAGTTCTGGAGGGGTGGCATTAGTGGACAACTCACTGGGAGGCACAGTTGGAGTCACCCCTGTCCCACAAGGAGGGTCCCAGCCACTGAGGCTGATGCCAGTCAGAGTAAATCCCATCCAGTGCCGGGCTACAGGCTGGGGACAAGGGAAGACAGGTGGGAGCTTGGTACGGATGTGGGAGTTTCCAGAGGAAAGCAAGGTCATGCCGGGAACAAAACCAGAAAAGCAGGACCAGAAGCTCACCAGACTATCTCCAGCACGTGCAAATTGCCTAGTTCATTCATTTGTGTGTTCCATAAATACAAAGTGCGCATCCTGCTGGTACATCACAGAGTGTACGTTCTAGCACATAGCAGGCACTGAATGAATACTTGTTGAGTTAATGAACTGAAGAAATTGACTGAGCCCCCTTTTTTCTGATATGGTATCTTCATCTGCCACATTAGGAGGTAGAAAGAATAATTATTTTAAGAAGTTGGTCACAATATTTGAAATTTGGTGAGAAGACTAGTGAGAATGTGACTTAGTCTCATTATTATTAACAATGACCTCATATATAATGTTTCTTGGCATAGTAATTTAAAATAGCATAAAACAATCCTAATTAGGCATGAGAGGATATTATTCACCTCTACTTTATCTCATTTATTTTTAAATTGATGGGATAGCCTATCCAATAAATGAGATAAGTACTATTTAGTTATAATGTATTTATATGCATTTATATACTATTATTTATGAACTAAATTATATGTATTCATATACTAAGTTATAATATATTTATAGATTAAATACATTATAACGTAGTGTCTAACATTCTAATGAATGGAATAATACATATATATGTACATATTAAATAAAAGTAGATATGGGCCCTACATTTTTTCGCTGCTAGATGTTTGCAATTTAAATCTGAATACCGAGGGACTTCTGGGAAGATGGCAGTGAAGCCAGTTGGACTATGCAAGTCCCAGTGATTGAGGAAGTGTATGGAAAATTTTGCGTACATGTCTGTGAGTAAGTGGACATGTGAGTGACTGGCTGAATGGGGACTCGGGAGCAAGTGACCAGAACTCTCCTGGTGAAGTGGCTGGTGCCACAGCTGCTCAGCTTGGACCCTAACACTGCCCAGGGCACAGGGGCCAAGTGTTATTTTCTAAAAATCAGCAAAGTCCTTCCTGGAAGAAGCTGACAAGAGTGACTGTCGACTCCTGCCTTAGCATGGCAGCTCCTGGCCGGACACTGGCAGTAAGGGCTGCAGAAGGAGCACAGCAAGAGAGCCCAGAGGCAGAGCCCCACCAGAGGAGAAGAAACAGGCACCCTGCCACCATCTTGAAAACTGGGCAGGGAAGTGCTCCAGCTTGCTCACCAAAGACTGACAGACATGATTTCTGTGATGGCAGGTTAGCTACTCGGGGTTGATCATGACCCAGAGGGAATATCCCAAAAGCACAAACTCCGGAGGGACAGAAGTACAGAGTCTCAAGCACCCCCACCCCCTATCTTGATTCAGCTGTGGGACAGAGAGTGTGACCAGAAAAGGATGAAGAAGATCCCAGCTGTGTGTCCAGGTTTGGCCCAGCCTTCTCCTTCCCAGCAATCCTCTGAGCATCAGAACCACAGTTGGGGCACGACTGCGAGAGATGAACCCAGGCAGTGTCTGGACGTCAGCTGCAACAGGTGGACTCTACTCCAGGATAAACCTGGCCAGAGAGGAAGATTTGGGGAAGAGACAATTCTGCACCTCTCTACTGAGAAGATCCCCCTGACCATGCAGGAGTAGGAGGGAAGGACTGAAGCCCTACCAACCCACACCACCTCATCCTCTTTCCCCAGGTGGAACACTGAAGAGAATGTAAATGAGACCGCAGCTCCACAGAAGACAGCAGAGAGGCTTACCTGTGAACAGCAGAGAGAAACAGTTACAAGACCTGCCACAAGAGGCCAGGTTGTTTTTTGTTTGGGGGGTTTGTTTCTTTGTTTTTTAAATGTTTTTGTTTTTATTTGTGCATGAATGTGTATATGAGGATTCAAGCTGCATTCCCCCACCACCTTTTTTTTCTTTTTCTTTTTTCTTTCTTCTTTTTTTTCTTATTTTTTTCACATTTTGTTTTCTGTTTATGTATGTACATGAATGATTGAGAGTTCATCTTTCAGTTTTTGTTAGATTGTTTGTTTGTTTTTTGGACTTCCCCTGTTTTCAGTTTAATGTGTGTATGAATGCATCTGTGAGGGTTTGATTTGAATTCCTTTTTTTCTTCTCTTTTCATTTTTATATTTTTGGGGGAATGTGTGTGTGTGTTCAGTTTTAAAGTTTTTTTCTTTTTTGTTTGCTTTGTTTTGTTTTTATTTCCAGTTTGTTTTGGTTTTTGTGTGTGTGTGTGTGTGTGTGTGTGTGTGTGTGTTGCTTTGGTTTCTGCTTTTGTTTTTCTGTGTTTTTTATTTTATTTTATTTTTGTCCATCTTAGGTCATTCTACTTTTCTCTGTTCTCTTTATTGCTGTTACTGTATCTCGGACTTAGGGGGTTGTACACACATGTACCCATTACATTGTCATATAGAGTGGTAGTGAACAGTGAGTCTCAGGGAGCCCATACCACAATTGTTGTGATTTGCAACTCGTTTCTGAAACCTAGTTCTCCATCCTCCACCTTATTCAACTCTCAAAACTACAAGAGACAGCAAAGCTTCCCACTCACAGCCCTATTTCAAAATTAAACAAATTCAGAGCCCTGATCAGGGAAGAATGGAGAGTTGAGCAAACATCAGAAGTGAATGTCTCTCCCACTGCCACTGTAGAATTAAAGAGAAAAGAAAGAGATCAGTCATAAATGAGGAAAAAATTCAATGGAAGAACACAAGTAATTCCCAGTGTATCAAAGAGAAAACACCTTAAATATCAGACCTCAGAGCCCAAACAATGGAAGTCATCAATGACTGGCCCCAGAATACAACAGGGATTAAGGAATGAATGGAAAGAGTGAATAAGACTGAAGAAAGACAAGATTCAACATTGAAAGAACTTGTAACAGAGATATTGGTCATAAAATAACTTCATCCAGGAAATAAATAACAAAATGACAAGCATTGAAAGCAGAATTAATCAAGCAAAAGAACGAATCTCAGAACTTGAAGACCAAAACATGGAATTAAACTGATCTGTAAAAAACATAGAAAGAGAATTCAGAAAGAGCACAGCATCCAAGAGGTGTTTGATTATATCAAGAGGCCTATGCCTGATTGATATCCCAGAATAAGAAAGGGAAAGGGAGAACACCTTGGAGAAAATATTCTAGGAGTTTATCCAAGGAAACTTTCCTCATCTCAGCAGAGATATGACCATCCAAACACAAGAGATGCTGCAAGATATCTAATGAGAAGACCACCTCCTAGACACATAGTAATTCACCTACACAAAGTAGGCACAAAAGAAAAAATCCTAAAGGCAGCAAGGGAAAAAGGGAAAACCAATGAGAATATCAACAGAAACACTACAAGCTAGAAGGGATTGGAGTCCAATATTCAAAGTCCTCAGAGATAAACAATTTCAACCAATAATTACATACCCAGCCAAGCTCAGCTTCATCAGCAATGGAGAACTAAATCCTTCCCAGACATCCAATCCCTAAGAAATTATGCAGCTTCCAGACCAGCTCTACAGGAGATGCTTAAAAGTATTAAGCACAGAAGAAAGAAAAAAAGAATAACCACACACTTCTCAAGAGAACAGGAGAACACAGAATCAACAGAAAATACATCGCAACTGCAAACTTGAAAACACACACATACATCAACCCAAAAGTTAAAAGAAAACAAACAAACAAAGAAAAAACTTTATAGGAACCTCATGACAGATAAACAATCACATTTCAATAATCAACCTGAACGTCAATGGACTAAATCCACCACTGAAAAGACACAGAATGACAAACTGGCTAAAATCCATGACCCAATAATTTGCTGCACCCAGAAAACTCATCTCACAACAAGGGATGCACACAGACTCAAAGTTAAAGGTTGGAAAACGAATTTCCAGGTGAATGGATCACAAAAGAAGACAGGAGTCCCAATCTTAAAATCAGACAAAACAACCTTTAAGTTATCAAAAATTTTAAAAGATACTGAAGGATACTACATAATAATACAAGGTTCAATCCATCAACAAGAAATATCCATCCTAGCCAGGCTCAGTGGCTCAGCCTGTAATCCCACACTTTGGGAGGCTGAGGTGAGTGAATTGCCTGAGAACATGGGTTCGAGACCCACCTGGGCAACTTAGCGAGACCTCATCTCTACAATAAATCAAAAAATTAGCTGGGCATGGTGGCGCGTGCCTGTAGTTCCAGCTACTCGGAAGGCTGAGACGGAAGGATTGCCAGAGCCCAGCAGGTCGAGGTGCAGTGTCTGCATTTGGTAACTATATTCAAGAAACGTTTACTCAACTAACTTGAAGAATGGCTCCTCTGGGATAGATACAAATAAACTGTTGCATTTTTTTTTCTTCTCTTGAGATATAACTCCAGAAAGTCCTGCCATCCCTCACCTTCATCTCAAGCCTCTTGTTACTTGTTCATTTCCTCGCAATGTTTGTGTGAGAGAGATTTCCATTGTACCTTTGGTTAGAATAATACATCTATGATGATGTCAATAATTAGAACCTAAACAACATTGAAGTTAAGATCCTTCACTGCAGATCAGGGTGTCAACTGTATGGAA